>NW_021604569.1:17480382-17481005 GCF_004785775.1 Grammomys surdaster | reverse complement strand
GTGTGTGTGTGTGTGTGTGTGTGTGTGTGTGTGTGTGTGTGTGTGTGTCTGGCCACATCTAGAGATCCTCTGACTCCATCCTTCTGCCCTGTCCAAAGCATGAGGGTTACAGAGGTATGCCACAGCACCTGGCTGTGGGTTTTGGGACTCTAAACTCTGGTCCTCATACTTGTAAAATAAACTGGCTGAGCTATCTCAAGCCTGACTTTTCATTCTTAATTTTCAGGTGGTCTTTATACATGCTAGGATGTACATGTTTGGATATCACAAAGTTCTCATTAACTTTAACTATGTGTTTTTTTTTATTACACAAATGTTTTACATTAAGATATACTTGTTCCTTGCTATTGGTATCAAGTAAATTTCTAGTCATTTCCTCATTAGGGATGGCACAAAGAAGTCATTTGTGCCTGTAGCTTTTTTTTCTCAATATGACCCAACACTTGGATGGGAGGTTTGGCAAAGGATCAGTATGGAAGGGTACAGTGGCAACTTCAAGTCCTTGGAGGTTTTGGATGGCAGTGGATGGATATTTACTACTTTGCAAATGTTCACATACTTGCATATAGCAGTGACAGAGAGAGAGAGAGAGAGAGAGAGAGAGAGAGAGAGAGAGAGAGAGA
>NW_021604569.1:17451740-17480372 GCF_004785775.1 Grammomys surdaster | reverse complement strand
AGAGAGAGAGAGAGAGAGAGAGAGAGAGAGAGAGAGAGAGAGAGAGATTACCTGTCCATCAATCTATTGTATGACATACTAGACTAATGTTCAGAACTGTTTTCCTTACCACAGAAGGAATCGAGCTGGTAAGAGAAGGAAGGGAACTTTTTTTTTCCTGAGGAGATGCAGAGCTCTGCAACAGCCTGATCTCTGCTTCCTGACAGAGGAAATTGCTGGCCCTGCCTGGTGGGAATTTGAAGTGCAAAGCAGATGAAAATATGGGGCTGCCAGCTACCGGCAGTTCCCTGTGATGTGAAGCATTTGGCTCCTATAACAGATCGGCATCAACTTGGTTCTGTGCTTCCCTATTCCTTGAAGACATGTTTCCCAAACCTTTCAAGGCAGATTCTCATCCCTGCCTTTTATCTCCTTTCTAGATACTTTACCCCTTATCAAATCCACTACTATTTATGGCTACATATCAATAGAAGAATTTACTGCTCAACAAAACACCTCAATGATGGTGCTAGTGGTGACAAAGATGATAGCCTCACTCCTCTGGTGGCTGTAATACCATTTATATTCTTGAATATATATATATGTATATGTATATGTATATGTATATGTATATGTATATGTATATATTCAGCTTAGTACCAGAATATTTTCCACTGCTTCTTGATTGTAACAATTGTCTTGTTCTTTAGCTTTTAGCAATATCAGACACCCAACACAAAACAAGTTCTATCTGCTTTGTGCTTTCTAGTAATATTAGTTAGCAAGGGTTTCCGTAACAAGTACCAAATTTAAAAAAGAAAAAAAAATGGGTGTCCTACGACATAGAAATGTATTATCTCATGGTCCTAGAGGCTAGAAATGTGAGATCAAGGAACATGTAGGCTTATATCTAGGATGTTTTCCTTGACTTGTAAAGGGCTGTCTTCTCCTCAGGTATTTATGTTCTTTTTTTTCTTTTTCTTTTTTCTTGATGGTGGTGATTGTTGCTGTGGGAACTGAATCAGTAACCTTCCACATGATAAACAAACACTCTAAGCTAAATCTCCCAACCCTAAATTTCTTTCCAAGATACCATACCAGTACTGTTGGGTACTGTTATTACTTCAAAGACCTTATTTTAACTCAGTTTCCCCTCTCAAAGGCCAGGTCTTCCAATGCAGTCGAATTATTAGATATTGGGGTTGTGACTTGACCATGTAAGTCAGAGTATAGTTCATTCTGTAGGACAGAGTGTCAATGACCACAGTTCACCTTGTGGCAATAAGACCAAGGGACAAACAAGACATGTGGAGTAGAGATAGCCAAAGGAAGAAATTATTTATAAAGAAGGCACAGGGAAAGATGATAATTCCAGGCCCACACTGAACATCAGCTTGGTCCATATAATTGTGTCAGTTCCGTTCTCAGTGCCACTTTTGGAGTTTTTATGTTGCTTCTGTGGCTGGATCCTCAGGTCATAGCAGCTAGAAGGTGACGATGCTATTCTGTTGAGTTTTAAACCTGTCCTTCATGACAGTTACCATTTGGTGAAGAAACAGATCACCTTTGAAATTCATTAACATGACATAAGTTTATTTTGATCTATCTAACAAGTTATTCCCACTGTGGGAATTCTTGTTCTGAAGGATTCATGAAGATATAACTGGAAGTCTGTAACCATGTTCAGTATTTCATTCAAGCCAGTGGAACTCATGGGGCTCATTGAAGTAAGGCTCTATTAGATAGCTAACACTTCACGAATCCTTGCTTCTCGTTAGAGAGTATCAGCTCAAGGTATTCAGCACTGTTAGCAGAGCAAGGAGAAGCTCAACTGGCAATCAGTATGTCTTTGAAGAAGAAAATATGATTTATTAGTAGGCATTGCTTGATGAATTGTATGTTGGAGCTCAGAACTATTGAGAAGCAAAGAACTGTGAGATTCCTGCAGGAAAACTGGATGAGGGCTACTGAGTTTAAAGCAAGTGTGCTCTCTCGCTCTCTCTCTCTCTCTCTCTCTCTCTCTCTCTCTCTCAAAGACTCAATGTCTGGCTTGACATTAACTGTATCATCAAAATTTCTAGACTTTCATCAACTAGAAGAGTATTTTCACATGAAAAGTAGAACCAAACCTTCTGTCTAAATAGATGTCTGTTGCAATTTTGGATAAATTCCAGTAAAACAGACTCACTCGCATTTTTAGTCTAATGCTGTCTATATTCTTTTGACTGATATTGCTTAGCCAAAAACAATGCTACTACTATCTACCCTCACTGAGCAAGTATCGTTTTGTGTGTGGCAATAAGAATGGCAATTAGATCCAGCTACTTGTACAAAAAGAACATTTACAGAGACTCAACCACCTGAATGACCTTTATGCCTAATAAATAACTGGATCCATTTAGCTAAACGTTTATTTATATACATTTATGATGTTTTAGACCCAAAATACAATAAATGTCTGTGACTTTTAAAATTATGAACTATTGACTTGTAATAAAATAAAAATATTTAGTTCTAGGCAACCCATAAGAGCAAAAAGCAATGATTCAATCAGCCAAAGACCATTAAGTCTCGAGAGATAGACAGGACCTTAGTGAAAACTATATCCACCTGGGGCCCAATAGTCAAATCCATCTGAAGGTTTCCCAATAGTTAGCTGATTTCTATGACATTTGTTTGTCTAGTGCCAATATCAAACAAGTGAAAAGTTCATGTCAATATGCAGCTGTCTAGTTCCTGTGGCAACTGGATCACTCTTAGCAGCTGTGGAGGGATAGCCGTAGGAAATCATTTGCTCCCACACACGACTTACAACTTAGCAGTTGTTTCTATAGACACTAGTCCTAACATTTTCCCTTAGAAAATGAGTCCCTTATTCAATGCCTTGTAGCTTCTTGTACTCTAAAGGAGTTCTGGGATCCTCACACTGTTTGCTGTCAAGTCCCACTTTCTTCAACTGTAGGCATGGAGTTCTTGGCATGTGGAGATGCTAGTATGAGTCTTGGTCTGCTACATACTGCACCCTGGAACACTTTCAGGCCTGCCTTGTTTGCTGGCAGAGTGTGATAGGCAGTACTCTGAACATCTCTTACCGTCAGAAAAAAATGAGTTTACTGAGAACAGTTTGCATTTATGAAGTTCTGAACAGATGTAAGGAAAGTCCTGCTCTCAACACTTGTGCAGATGCTCAGATGAGTTCTCCTGGAAAGATTTGTTCAGTGGCTGTGCCATGATGTGGTTTAGATCTCCCTGAGCCTCCATCTGAAGATGCCCTAATCATCAAGTACTAATTAGTAGAGCTGTGTTTTAAGAAATTTTATTCAGATTAAAATCTATATATTGGGGGGGGGGGGCAGGGCAGGGAGCCGCAGGCCAACTGAAGGCAGAATGGTGGCTCAAATTCCAATCGTAACTGCTACTTATACCCCTGCTGTAGCTAGGAACAGCAAGAAGAGGCCAGCTAGCCCTTATCACAACAGCATTGGAGGGTGATATGGTGCTAGTAAGAAGAAAAAGCTGTCGGCCTCCAGCTTTGCTCAGGATGTCAGCATTGAAGCCATGAGTGAAAGTAAAATGGTGTCCTCTGAGATCAGCTTGGGGCCTGTGAAGAAAGCTACCAAGCTGTTGTTATTTAAGTATCCCAACTTTGTGGCCAACTACACAGACTCTCAGAGCAAGCTGCACTTCAGCACTGTTGAGGAATTCTGCTATATTCACAGGCTGCCTTCAGATGTGGTCAAAGGCTACCTGGCCCTGAGCACTGTGCCCTGAGCCTTAGAAGTGGAGACGAAGTTGGAATGGCCTTGAAAGCAGACTGCACTTGTGACTTTGTTTGATGGAAACAAATATTTCTGCTGTCAATCTGAAAATGTCAGCTCCAAGCTTTGGAAACAATGTCTGCCTTTACTGTGAGGACTTTTTTGGTTTTTTTTTTTTCCCCCCTCCGAGTGCAGCCTTCCTAGTTCAATTAAATCATACTTCAGTTGTTGCCTCAAGTAAAAATTGTTTGATAAGAAATGTAGTAAAATTAGGCATTTAAATTACTTCAAGCAAGTCCCTGAATTTTGTTTGCAGGTTGTGAACTCATCCAACACTTTCAAAGAATGTGCAATGAAGACACACACAGGTCTGGATTGTTCTGGAGCCTGATAAGCATGCTGGCCTTTCTTTGGATCAGAAGGTTCTGTGTGTTTTCTATTGTACTGTTGAATGACTTTACCCATTATGGCCTGCATGCTGTTGATGTATTTGTCTCTGACACATGGCGAATTGTGGCATTAGCTTCCAGGGGCCAGAAGAGAAATCCAGCTTTTAAAAGGAAAAGTATTTAGCTAAGTAGAAGAAAACAGATTTTGGAAGCTTAGGCTTTAAGACCACTTGTTGCTTTTTCGGGGAACCCAGACTTGGTTCCCAGCACTCACATGGTGACCCACAGGTATCTCTAACTCCAGTTCAAGAGCATCCATTACCTTCTTCCGACTTCACTGGGTGAGTACATACATACACACAGGCAAACTCTCATACATACAGAAATAATACAAATCCTTTTTAAAAAATTGTTTTTTTTCTTAAGGCCACACTGATATCAAGGCTGCTCTGAGGTGAGTCCTGATACCTGCTGCATGTCTTCCCTGTAAGAGAGGAGCCTCAAGGTGTATCTTAAAGTGACCAGAATGTGAGAGATGCACCTTGCAGAGCTGGGGTGAGGAAGACCTTCTTGCCACTGTAGTTACTTTTCTTGCAGTGACCAAATGCCCGACAAGAAGGAATACATGCCCGTTGCTATGGAGAATTCATGACAGCAGGAGCATGAGGCAGCTGGCTGCACTGCATCCACAGCCATAACACAGAACAGACAAGAAGTAAGGCTGGACTGTAAATCTTGAAGGCCTGCTCCAGTGACCCACTTCTCCAGAGAGGCTCTACCACCCAACAACTTTCCAAAACTGCTACCCACCCCAGGCACCAACTATTCCAACATATTTTACACTCAGATAACTACACCATGTCTCCTGAGTTGAAACAGGTATACATCCAGACTTCAAAAGTTCTTTGTAACTGTTGATGGCCCTGTATAAAGGGCCAAAGTATTTCCCATCAGATAGCACTTTTTTGAACCCATGCCTCTTGGGAAGAGATCACAGGACTTGATCCATCATCAGATAGGACCAGATGGCCTACCAAGATGTCACAATGATGGATTCCTACATGAAACAGTCAAGTTAATTTCCAATAATGCTCTCATCTGAGAGAATGCACGAGCCTTATTTGGATCCTGGTTCAAATTAAAAGCTTAAACTACTTATGAGACAATTATAAACTTGATAGATTTTGATATGTGAAGATATTTATGAATACTTTTAATCAGACTGCTGGTATATACTGTTAAGGAAAGGGTTCATATTTTAGAGACAAAGGCTGAAACATTTATGGACAGTGTGATACCTGCGATTTGTTTTAGGATGATATGGGAGGGAGGAAATGAAGTAGTGTTGAAATAGTATTGGCCATGAGTCAGCTATTGTGTGCCAAGAAGCTCCTCACACCAGTTTACTCTGTATGTGTTTGAATTTCTCTGTAATAAACTAAGCAAGGACATGTATTTTTTTTAAATCTACATATTGATACATTCTGACATAAAACCCATCCTGGCATTTACTTCCTCAAAACGTTTTAGTTAACATGTGCCATGTACTGGGCTAGATCTTGGAGACTGTGTGGAAAGTTTACAAGCAGAGCCACTGTAGTATCTAGAGTGTCTTGGTGGGAAGATTTAAGTGGACAGTAGAAAGCCACTTTTCCTTGCTATGGCTTAGTATTAGCAGTAATAAACTCAAACCTTGATGACGGCTTATTTATAAATGATAGGAGCCAAAAAAATAATAATCATAAAAAATAAAAAAATAAATGATAGGAGCCTCTAGGACAGATGTCCTGAGAGAAAGAAAAAGCTGTTCAAATGTAACCATTTTCAGCTAATGAAAGGTAGACTTTCTACCCAGGATAGTCTGCTCCAAACCATCCTTCACAGTACTGACTGTATAGCTCGAAGTCCTTCTTGCTGCTCATGTGTTCCTAGGCTGATATCCTGCCAGCTGGAGCTCTCGTCTCATTCTATTTCTGTCAGGCATTGGGGTGCAGCCAGGACATGGCCTGGCTTTCGAATCTGCAGAAAAGGATGATGTCAGGCATCTGCCTGTGGCCTTGTGAGTTTTCTCAGAAGCCCTAGGACAGTAGAAAAGCATGAAGACCAAGAATTAAAATGCTCTATAGATACATTCATTTCTAGTTATGACAGAACCTATGCTTTAAACACAAAGAGATCATTGCTTTCATGACAAAATTCTACTTTTTAAAAATACACAAAATCCTGGATATGATATAAAACATATCTATATTTGTCAGTATTTTATTAAAGTAAGAAAAATCTATTAATAAAACCAGAGGGGTTTGATTTACAATTTTGGAAATTATAATCCATGATTGGTTGGCCTTATTTTTTTTTGATCAGTGGTGAGGGGCTGTGCATATCATGTTAGGAGCACATAGTAGAATAGAACTAGTCACATCAGGATCCAGGATCAAAAAGAGAGGGAGGGCCAGGCCAACATTCCTCAATTCTCTTCAAGAGCACTCTCTCAAAGGCTATGGATATAACTGTAGATCTATTGATCTGAGGTCCTACTACCTCCCCATAATAACATTTCAGAACTGAGCCTTTAATGTGTAGGTTAAGACAGGACATAAAAAGTCCAACCATAGGAACATCTTTTGAAAGGCAAAACTGATATGGTAAGAAAACAAAAGACATTGATCCCTACAGGTAGAAATTATAATCCATACAGAAAAGTCTGCCTTGGTATAAGAGGCCTCTGGAAGCCTCTTAGCTCTGATGGGTCCAGTCACGTGTGTCTAGGAAGCCATGGAGGGAATTAGATCAATATTTGCTTTATAAAGTCAGAGTCTGTCTTTACAGGGCCTTTGCATTGTTAAGGAGAAAGAGACTTGGGGTTTCTTTGTGTGGCTCCAGTTTTTGCACTCATGTCCTCTCACAGGTGTAAAGTCAGTTCCTTCTTCCCATGAAGTGTGAAAAACACAAGGTTTTCTGATTTCCTCAAGTTAACTTCTTGAGAAGAGGCCAAAAGTACCTAACCTAAGCAAGCACACACAGAGGAGGTGCACTTTCCACCTAAGCTCCTAGAACTACCACAGAGCATTCCAAGCAATGTAAGTCATCTCCAAACAAACCTGAATCAGACTCATTAAAAAGAATCCAGCAAGAGTAAAGCTATTGAACCTCTTTGAGATCCTAAAATGAGAAATGAGTGCATTTAATATGAATCAAGGGATAAATGCTGAAATAGGGCATCTAGAGAAGAGATACAAATGTATTCTAGGTACTTCCCATACCTAAAAACTAAAAGAACCAAACACAACCTATATTAATGAAGTGATGCCAAAGAGGAGTTTGTGTCCAGTAGTAAGTGGGTTTAGCAGAAGTGGGTTTGTAATTGTTAGTCATCCTTGTCAAATTGGCTAGGTTTAAAGTCCTCTAGGAGATACACTAGATGTCAGTAAGAGGTTTCCAGTAGGAGGAAAAACCTGACTGTGGGCAGCACCATCCAATGGAATGGATGACCAGTTGAAAGAAAAAGGGTGGGTCAAATTTAACAGGAGAGTCATCTCTTTCCAACTCCTGACTGAGGACACAATGTGACTCTCCATCGCACATACCAAAACCTTGACTTCCCCATCATGATACACTCTGTATTCTGTACCTTAAAGCAAACCCTTTTTTAAGTTGCATTTGTTCATTGCTTTGTATCAATAACAAGAAAATTAGATAATACAAGATTAGATACTGATGAAGGGTTAATTTAGTGAGTTGGCAAATAAGTATGGAGAAGCAGACATGTGGATGGAATAAAGGAACGAGACGTTCCACTGCAGAGAAGAGAGACGCTAAGGTCTATTGGTTTCTTACCAAACTGTGAGAGAAATCAGGAGACAGTTCCATGACTTTGTGGTTACAACACACACAAATTTTCTGATTCAGAAAACCCAGAAAATATAAGCAAGGATAAAGAAAACTTGTCTACTTTTGTCATTCTGAGACTAGTGAGAACAAGGACATAAGAAAGATGTTCAGCACTGTGAGCAGTCAGAAAAGATATTGTATGCAGAGCTGCAGAGGGCAGACTGACCTACAGATCAATGACTGTGCAACAAAGACAGAAAAAACCATGGGAAAAGCAAGTGTTATATCATTCAGGAAGGAGTCTAATAATCTCGTTTGGAGCAATAAAAACTGGGCAAAACGGCATATGCCTGTAGTCTCAGTTAAAGAGTTGTCAGACTTTGGAGTATGAAGGGAGTTTCAGACATCAGATATTAGAACCTAGATCTATGGTTGGAAACATAATGTGTGCCAGACAGCTGGACAACCCATACCCATGGTGCATGGTGATGGATAAGTGGATCCTGCACAGTGCCTGCCTCTGGGTAGAGGAAGAAGAGCCAGATAGAGCATATACACCTATACCTGGGGTTGATTTTCTTGCCTGTGAGTTTGAATTGGGAAATTTAAATAGGAAAACCCTTTAACTCCACCTTTTGAGCAATCTCAGGAAGTCCAGTGGACCAGTCTCACGTTTAGGCCAGATCAGGAAGTAACTGGACACATTCAAAGGCCCCTCTGCTGCCAACACTGCTCATTACAAGCACCTCCAGACTCCCCTTGACCCTGGCCACTTGTATCGTACTTTCTGTAATGAAGATCAGAGCACTTTAAAATGATATTCCTTCTTAGTTGGCTTTCTGTACCCATCATGCACTGGGCAAGTTCTAAAATAAATAATGCCTCCAACCATACAGATGCTCCACATGTCCTGCTCTCACAATGTCCTCTTATTCTTTCATATTTTGGGTACCTTTTACAAAGATCTCGCTCGCAGTCTTGTTAGAGGGCTTCAAGTCAAATACAATCAAATTACTTTCAAGCAAGTGACTGTTCTCATTAATTGCCTTTGGTGTGTTAAGAGTTATGATAGGCACTTTCGAGACAGACAACCCCCCCTCCTTCAGACAGTGGAAGAGATGTCTTTAGTCCCCTTGGATGTGGTCAGCAGATGGCAGTGAGACACATACCTTCTTGGGTAGATCATGATAGCCCTGAGCACTGTTATATCTACTTCTTGGTACCTAGCTATGTCAGGCATATAGAAATGTCAGTGTTGGGTGAGTTAAAAATCAAAAAGGATTCTGAGAAGGCTAAAAGAAGAAGGGTGGGTGGCCTGAGGGATAAACTCTGCTCTCAAGTCTCAACTTGGATAGCATCTTGCTGTTGGCAGAGCTTCTGGGCTCCAGGACTCTCCAGGAAGCCAAGAAAATAAGATCATCGTGGCCTGGGAAGTAGGGAAGGAAGAGGGACACACTTTAATGGTTAGGTCAGAGGAATATTGGCTCCTGTATGTCTGCTTGCAAAAGTGTGTCTCTCTGAAGGCAAGTGAGCCCTGCAGGCTCCTCTGCATAGAGGTTAAGGCCTTAGACAAAAGGGCTGGGTAACCTGGAGACATGACTGGTACTTTATTCACTTGTGTGTGAATAGCACAGACAGGGGCTTGCTTGGGAAAGGACAGCTGAAGGAAGCCAGCAATGCTGACAGTGAGCTGGCTCTAACACAGTAATTGACAGCTGATGGACTGTAACATGACAGCTGGACTGATGGAGTCCACACTGGTTTCCACCTTTGAGCTGTGGGTGTGAGCCCTGTTGTCATGCCACTGTTCAAAGGCAAAGGAACATATATCTAGATATTTTCATGATTGTCTGTTTAAGATGAGCATTGTTTGCTGTCTTACATTAAGAATGCCAAAGAGAAACACTCTCTCTGTCTCTGTCTGTTTGTCTCTCCATCTGTCTTGCTCTGTCTCTGTCTCTCTCTCTCTGTGTATGTGTGTGTGTGTATGTATAAGTGTAAGTCTCTCTCTGTCTCTCTCTCTCTCTCTGTCTCTCTCTCTCTCTGTCTCTCTGTCTCTGTCTCTGTCTCTCTCTCTCTCTCTCTTGCTCTCTCTCCCTCTCTCTCTCTGTATGTATGTATAAGTGTAAGACACATGTACACCAGTTTCAGTGCATTAAGCTTATTTCCATTTGGCTATAGACCCCAATTCTGTTCACCTTCCTCACTGTGTCATTTTCCTACCTGAATGATCCCTAAACTGAGTTTATGTTCCTTGCAATGGCATCAATTCACAGGTTTTTTTAAACCTATTCTTTGGAACATATTTGATTCTACTCCTTTATGTACTCAGTGACTACTACACCTTCTGCTTAAGGATTACTTAAGATTTTGGATCTTCTGGGTTATTGTTTGCTTTTGTTGTTGTTGTTTGGCTTTTTTGTTTGATTTGGTTTTGTTAGAAAAAGGTGGTTTACCTCTTAGTGAAAGTTGCAGGAGGGGCTTCTTTCATACAAGTGAACTCTAAGTATTTGATCATATACACATCACATAAGGGCTTAATTTAACAATCGGTAAATGAGTAAATTAATTATTAGTATTATATAAGAGTCTCAATATTACCTAGGCTCCCCAAGGCAGACCATTGGGGGCTCTGGGTCCGACTGACTATATACAGCCTTATGGCCTCTGGTATGCTGGAAAGTAAAACCCTCCTATGTTGATTCTGGTAGACAGCAAAAACACTTGACCTTAGAGTCTTAGAGGCTTGGAAACCTCTCTAGATTTTGTAGGGCCCAGCTGCTGGCCATGTTTGAAGGACAGTGGAGGTGATACCTTTATGTTCTTTGAAAAAACTCACCTGCATTTTGCAGTGGCCAGAGAGGAGGTAAGGCTAACCAAAGAGGCATGCCCTTGGCAACTGTATGTGGTGTGTGTGTGTGTGTCTGTGTGTGTGTGTGTGTCTGTGTGTCTGTGTGTGTGTGAGAGAGGGGGTGTGGCATAATTGCTTTTGATGCATCCATTCTGATTATATATCCATCAGTCTGCAGGTATCATGTCTGAACCATCAGCAGAAGATGATGTCGTACTTTCTTCTATTCCTCTAAGTTACTCAGCTCTTTGCTACCAATCCATATGTCATATGAGTACCATTTTCTACTCTTTACTGCCATAGCAGAGTTCTATAGGATCTACACTAACTAGAGAGAACTGTTCAGACAAGGATTTGAAAGTCTTTGGCAGAAGAAGATCTTACAATATTATTGGCTGGTGCTGAAGACGAAAGCTAGGCCCCCCCCCACCTCCTCTCCCAGACTGCTCTGTGAGTTTGCAGTATGGTCTACGGGGCTTTTGTTTTTTTCCAGACTCTCAGAAACTGACAGCTTCTGGGAACAGTCCTTAATTAAGTCCCTTTGTGTGCAAATCCATTCCCTGACAGAGCATGGAGGACAAGGAATGACAAAAATGTCTTCTCTGAAGAACACAGGCAGCCAGGCTGAATGCCCTGTGGCTGCAGGCTGCTACTTGAATTTGAGGGGAAGGAAGGATGAAGGTCTAATTCACTCCAATAGGGAAACACCCCCTACCTATGGAAAGGAGACACAAGCACCAGGGGAGAGCAGAGCTTGCCTGTGCTAGCCCTGTTGGATAATTCTCCATCAGAAAACAAGGGGTGCCTGCCAGCTTTCAGTGACTCACATACACTACTGTTCTTGGCCAGATTTGAGGGAAAGTAGGTAAATAGTTAAATAAGTCAACAGGGCAAGATGTGGACATAGAATAAAACTAATGAAAATGAGGCTGTAGTCAATGGTGTGTGTGTGTGTGTGTGTGTGTGTGTGTCTATATTCTGATTCCATACCAGTGAAGATGTTTATCTATAGACCAGACCTTAGTTGAACATTTGACCAGCCCCATGGGGTGTGCTTTCCTCACTCTGTCAAACCTTTTGCTCCATCTCTAAATAATACAGTTCTCGCTTACCAGAAGTTAGATATTTGCACAAGAAGAACACTTGGTAACTTTTCATGCCACATGCTCAGAGTGTGAACTGGACAGTTTTTTGATAGACTTGAGTTGCTAGAAAGGACACTTTCGCCACCTGGCGACAAAACTGTGACAGTGGTTTTGAGCGGCTGTTAGTCCACCAGAGTCAGTGGGAAAGGCCTGTTTTTAGGTCTTGCCTTTAGCAACTAGCTTGGAGCCTGAGTTCCTCACAATGATAACTGAACAGCCAGGTCAGAAGGAACAGAACAAATTCCCACACGGGAGCTAAAAGATCATTAGCTGTAATTTAGGAACATTTCTTCTAGCTTATGGCTCCTTAAAATCTGAAATTGCTTGAAAATAGTTATATTGTATCAGTTTTTGCTTGGGCATTTGTTGAACTGTCCTGGTCTTTGAGTTTCTCAGAAATCCCATTACTGTGGGAAATTACTCAGTGATTTGGTGGTTTTCCCCATAAAGTCTGGGCCAGGCTTCATTTACCTCAGACAGGAAGTAATCCCATAACATCAAGTTATTGCAAAGGGTACCTTATCCTTGCCAGCTCTCTGGCTTCTTTCCTTGCTTCTTGTCACAGAATCCAACCAATCATCTGGGGTGCTACGGTTCCTATGATTTTTTCTTGGGAGCAGCATCTTAGCTTCCATAGCTGTGAATAATTGTCAGCCTCTTTGCAGCCCCCAGTGATGTTGGAGGCTTTATTCTTGACAGCTGTCTTGTTCCAGCTCCTTCAGGATCTCTGGTCACCAGAGGTCCCTTCTCTGTTCTGTATCTTAGGTGCCTATTCCCTGTCAGAACACTTGAATGACTCCTGTATTTGTAAGTTTCAGTACTATATTAGAGGCCAACTTTTCCCCAGAAGCATCTGGAGTCTTCACAATCTATCCAGGCTAGCAAATGCTAGTTCTCAGTTCTCAGATACCCCTCCCCCAAAATCCTGGGATACTTCTGATGGACTCAAGCTGGAATCTCAGCTTTTGACTCTTTGTCCTTGTCCCTCTTCCTCCATCCCATGGTTCCTTGTTTCTAACACTAAAGAGGATTAGGCTTCTCTATGATGTGCCCTGGAAGTCACACTTTCATTCCCTCTGAACTGTAAATTGCCCCGCAGGCTTTTGAGTTCTGATGTCTGAAAGTTCAGCTCCAAATGCACTAGAAATGATAACTTCCTTACTGAAAAGTCCCTGATAATACCTATGAACTGATCATAAGTGGTTATTAGTGGTTATTAGTGGTTGTGGGTAGTTTTGCTCTTTGGAAAACTGTTAGGGTCCCCGTGAAAATCCAGAGCTGGGGGGACTGGGAGGAGACAGCAAAGAGAAAACCTAGCTGGACGTTTCAGAGTTTACCTAGCACTCCTATGTATGGGCTTAGCATTGTGAGTTCAATCTAGTGTAGACTAAAAATACTTAAAAGATTTGTATCTGAATTTCTTCTTGTCATCCCCTAAATAGTAGAATCAGACAACTACTGATAGAACACTTGGTACAAGTAGGTAGTGTAAGTCACCTGGGGATCAGTTTAGTTGTGCAGAAGGATGTGCATAGGTTCCATGTAAATATGACTCCATTTTCCAGAAAGAACTTGAGTCTTTGTAGATTTGGGTCTCTATGGTTAAAGGAAAATTTTACATGTATGGTGTACGAAGACAACACTAGCCTTCTCTAATTGTCGTCTGTACCCCATAGCAATTTATGCTTATTGTGAATTCTGAATAATCACATTCTGAATGATGGTTTAAGTCCATCCTTCAGGTGTGG
This sequence comes from Grammomys surdaster, assembly GCF_004785775.1. NCBI lineage: Eukaryota > Metazoa > Chordata > Mammalia > Rodentia > Muridae > Grammomys > Grammomys surdaster. The sequence goes on along the minus strand of NW_021604569.1, from coordinate 17,466,671 downwards.
CACTGATACACAAGTCATGTGCTCTAGTTTGCACACTCAGTTGGACAGAATTGGGCTTGGATGCAATATTTGATTGTCAATCTTGCTCTTACAGTAAAGGGAATGACTTGGTTTGTGTCAGGCACTGTGGTGTTCCAATTGTACCTTGATTATTTACTGGATACCATCCTCCTCCTGGCTTTTCCATATGAAAGTACAGAGCTTCACCAAGAAATGTGAACAGCCTCAGACAGCCTCCATTCCCAAACCCCTGTGCAGTCACAATGTGGACGTAACCACTGTCCCACCAACACCACCTAGTGCCCTTCACTTTCTATCCTGACCCTTACTTGTCTTGCTTGAGAAAAATTAGAAACCATTTGTCCTGGTGTCCAGAGATCTCCCCACCACCACATTCAGTTTTGAATTTCTCATTGGGAGGCTGTAAGAGTTTGATATATGGTTACTGCATAGACTTTTCCTCTGCCTGTGTTTCAGGAGCATGGGTTCATGGGATTCCTTTGCCTGTGTCATACATCCTGGGAGAGTAATGCCAAGGCCTGGAAGGGGCTGGAAAAACAGACCTCTGTGTCAGCACCACCCTACCCTAGAGATCTGAAAGCATTATTGATTAACTTATTTCATGTATGTTTTGAGATTGGGTCCTGCTATGTAGTTCAGGCTAGCTTGGAAACCTGTAGTAATCGTGCTTCAGTCTTTCAAGCACTAACATGAAAGATGTGCTCCTGCTCAGTTGGTGGCGCATCTTTAGTCCAGTCCTCTGGGGTAAAGGTCAATCAGACCCTCTGATAGCACCAAGCAGAGCAGTGTGGGATGCTCATATCACTCTCACTATCTGTTCACCTACCACAAGTGATGCGTCTCAGAGAAATGCCACCAGAAACTGCCACCAGCTGGTTACTAGTAGAGATGAGTTAGCTTGGGGATATTTCCAGCCATACTTTAAGTATATACTTAAAGTAGCATACTTTAAGTGAATGTATTTTTATGTTTTAACATGTAACATGTGTATGTTTAAAAGATCACATATGAAATATTTCTAACAAGCATAAGCAGAGGATGAATGTATAGGCAGCACATGTGTCCCTCATGTGCTATGTCTTACCATGTTTGTTTCTGATCCCCAAGTCCTAATGAGATTGAAGGATACATATAAAACTAAACATCCCTCCCTAGCCTTTCTTAGTCTTTGCTCTCCCTTCACTGCCATGAGAAGATAGGTCAGTTAGCTTTGTGTGTTGACTTTCTCATTGTCTCCGGGAGCACATCCCTGTGAACCATGCCTTTCATTGCATGAGCCTGCAGGGATTGCTGCTTATATGCATATACCATGAGATGCCATATCTGTTCTTTTTGTAACTTGCTCTGTTCCTCATCATGATTTTGAGATTCATATATTTTTTCATGTATAATTATTCCTACATTTTTGTTGCCATCTCAGATTTCTCATGATTATTATGACAGAGGGCTTATCAGGTCTTTTACCAATAGTCAACTGTATTTAGTTTTATTTTCTCAACAGCTAAGATTCTAGTTTTCAATTTAACTGATGCCACAGGGTCAATGCCTTGGGCTTGGATGTATACCCAGACAGAAGGCATTTTGCTGGTAGACCCAGGGCATGGCTATACTTTGCCAGTCTGAACAACTACAGAGCCTACCTATGGAGAAGACCCTGTATGCTTATGAAAGGAGGCCCCAAATGCCCTCATCCTGTAGGCAAGCTACAGCCAGGTAGAGCATGTTTAGAGGGCTCTTTGGATTCAACTACAGAGTGTCTGTGATCTTCCTCCTAAAAAGATGAGATGGAGGCAGAAGCAAAAACTTGGAGAATTTCTCAGTTCCAACTTGTCCTGGGTACCTCCTGTATAGCATGACTCAAAGCCCTAGTTCCCATTTTCAAACCAGAAAAGGAAAGAATCCTCATTTGTCCAAACTTGGTGTCCTTCACATTATCACCATGTGAGCGTATGCTCATGAATGTTTTCACTTGGTTAGAGCTTCCCAGATTCCTGATCAGATGGCATACTTGTTTATACATCAATTATCTAGTCATACTGTCCTTTGTTTTTTTGCCATGTCATTGGTTTTGATCACTTTTCTTTTCAATTTTTAAAAATAGTGCACAATTAATTTATAGAATTTCTTGCACACTTTCAATACTACTACTTGTAGTTCCATCCCCATGATGTCTGCTGTGACAACTACCACTTGTTAAGCCTTGTGTATCTTCATTAATTTCATCTCCACAGCAATCAAATGAACTAAATACTGCTGTTCCATCATCTGACACTTGCCTCTGTAACAAAATACCCAAGGTAATCCAGTATAAAGAGAAGAGGGGTTGTCTGTGGCTATAACACCCTGAATGCATCCAATCTCGTCTGATCTCAGAAGCTAAACAGAGTCAGGCCTGGTTAGCAATTATAAGGGAAGAGATGAGGGGTTATTTCTGCTTATGCTTTTGGATATTTCAGTCCATGATACTTTTGAGCCAAGACAAGGCATCACATAATCACATGAGCAGGGAACAGGGCAATGTTGCTCAGTTCAAGGCCAGGAAGTAAATGAGAGTGAAGAAGAGACTGAGATTGCTTATGTCTCAAAGGGTCCCAGGGCCATTCACTAGTCCCACCTCCTCATGTCCATCACTGCCTAATAGTGCCACCTGGTGGCTCAGCCTTTAATACTGTAGCAATTGTGGGAGCTTTTGGTTGATTCATTGGTTGGTTGGTAAGTTGGTAGGTTGGTTCACAGTGGTGTGCAATGGGATACAGCAAGGATAAAAACAAACAGGTTGGCTGCATTGTCTTTGGCCCTGCTAATGCAGGATATGAACTCAGCAGGGCAGGTAGATATGTGGAACTGAATGCACTGTTGTTTGTTAGTCTAGATTCTGGATCATTTTGTCTTACTATGCAAGGACCATGAGAAGAAGATGTCCATCATCACAAATGCCCCTCTATGTTTGAATCTCCACCCTCTCCTTCTCCTGACTCTGGACTGATATTGTGTCTTTCTAGTATGGTTATGTTCCTCTATCCTAGTACAGCAGCATTATTTGTATATGGGGCTGGGCCTCAGATTTTTGTCCTCCTATCCATACGTTCTCTTCTGTTCCAATGACAGCAGTCACCTCTATAGTATTTAGTTGTATCTTAGTGTATTCTGAACCTGGTCATTCCAGAAGACCAGGTCTTTGAAACTCTCAAATATATATAATATATACAAGTATAATATATACAATATACACAAATACTATATGAATCTATATATAAAATTATCACTTGACATTTTCTAACTCCACCTCCATCTCATTGACATCTCTTCTCCTACCCAGGCAATATTTTGACCTTTGTGTTACTTTACTTGAGTCCATGATTCTCAAAGATACTCACTGTACTGTCTAGATGAGCTTTCAAGGGCTGGAAGACCAGTGCCAAGCTGCCAATGCAGGTTCCTTTGTAGTGTGGGATCCACATAGGTATAACCTTCCTTCTTTTGCAGAATACAATTCCCCCCTTAGACCTTCCAATTTTTAGGTTCAAACAATAGATTATTAATTATGTCAATAACAATGCATGAGGTTTTGCTTTCTTAGTATACAATGTATCTGTTTAAGGAAGACATTGACAGAAAGAGCCCAGGGTTAGACCGAAAAGGGGAAATAGTGGGGGCTGTTGGCTTCAGGACAATGTTCAGAATTAGAAGCAATCTTGATTACATACTTTATATTTATCTGCTTAATATTCCTTGTCCTTTTACACAGTTTCAGACCTCATTTTTAACCACTTTAGAAACCAGTGGGATAAAGTGGGTAAAGATGCTTTCCCCTTGTAGCCTGGTGACTTGAGTTCAAGTCTCCAGACCCTCTTGGTGGAAGGACAGAACCAAATCCTCTGAGTTATCCCCTGCCCTCCATGTAAGCATGTGCATGCACACACATGCTAATAATAAAATATTTTTTAGATCACCAGATTAATGAATATCATACTGTTAACCATAACTCCTTGTGGATTAATTATGTAAAGGTTCTTAGGTGTAGTATCTAATCCTGGAGCACTTCGTGTAAGGTTGGCCAAGCCTTCTGAAATACAGGTATAGATTCTACAGTTAAAGTTGTTCATCATGTCCTATACAACGTAATCTCATTTGGTGGTGATTGTGGGATGGGTCCTTCTCATCCATTTCTTTGCTTGATTTAGTCAACACATATATTTTCTAGTGCTTTCATGTAATACTTGCAGCTGGGGAATGCATGAAGAAAAATGGTTTATTTGATTTATAGCTTGTGATGCCAGAATTCCAGGGCTAATATTCCTATTGCCTGGCCTCTGCTGAGGGTCTTGTGGTAAATGTCATCACAGTGCGAAGGGGTCAAGATTGACTCTGTTCTTTGTGCCTGGCTGAATTCAGGAGATCTCAAAACTAAAATAGATTCAGAGAAAGGGAAGGAAGGGGGAATGAGTTTTAGTATACATCTTTGTTTTCATGATAACCTTGTTTTGTGTAATTGCAGAACATACACTTTGGGGTTTATCAAGACAAATGGATAAACTGATCCAATAAATGGTGAAGTGGGGGCATTCTTTTACGATGAGTCGTGTTGGTGGAGAAAGATCTAAGCTGAAGCCTATTAGCTCATACTCCTCTGAACTTAAATTAATCCCATCAACCAAAGCATTGCAATCATTTGGGAAATTGTTCTGGGAGTTTCGTTCCTCCCATTTGTCTGTTGTTGAGTTAGCATCTGCATTTAGCATAGAATTGGTCCCTAGGCACCAAGAAGTACTGCCTTTTTTCAAAGTGGGATTTCATGGTACCCACTCCAGCAGTTCTTATGACAACCCCTGGGTAGGGAGTATAATAGAGGAAACTAATTATGACAGGAAGGTTGACACACACAACTCCTCCTCCTCCTCCTCCACGCCAACACTCCTTCCTTGCAGCATGGATCAAGAAGATGCCTTTGAACTGATCTGAGAATTGTATTCCTGATCAAGGAGCAATTCTGGTGTGGTGAGAAAAATGTTGCAATACAGATAGGAAAGAGAAGGGGGAAAGTATCTGAAAAGATTTCTTGTCTTCCAGCTGTGTGTGTTGGTGAATGCCCCTAGCACTTGGGAGGCAAAGGCAGCTAGGACTCTATGATCATGAGGCTGGTTTACATAGGGAGTTCTATGACAGCCGGAGCTTCATAGTAAGACCCTGTCTCAAAAAAAAAAAGGAAAAGAAAGAAAGAAAGAAAAGAAAATCTTATTTTCACCAGGAAAGCAGCTAGAGACATAAGCAAGAACAGACCTAAATCGAAGGAACTTTCTGTAGGTCCCTCTTTGTGGTAGTAATGATTAGAAATGCAAAACTGACCAAGGCAGAGTGTTATACATCTAATTCCACTCAAGTTTGCTAATATAAAATGTATATAACTTGCCATCATCTTGTGGGGGTTCACATGTTTGAGGCTTGATCCTTTGGTGATGGATGAACTCTTTGAGAGGTAGAGCCTTGCAGGAAGTGTTTAGGTCACATTGGAACATCTAGTTCATGTGTAAGGCACTGTGTTCATTTTTATGGTCTACATTTTATACTTGAGGCTAATTTCTAGTATTAACTACATTGCCCACTTGTACTGAATCAAAAGATGCAGACTCAATACTTACTGCACAGCCCGTGCTGCTTCTGTTTATGTGGTATAGGCACACAAATAGCTACTGAGTGGTGTGAGGACATCCCCAATTATGACTGATCTTCTTTTATACTATATTATCCATCTTGTAGTCAGAATTGTTTCAATGAAAAAAAATAAATCTAAGCATATGTTTTCTTTAGCGTTTGACTCTGGCTTTAAGATATATTTTTTAGATTTCCTTTAAAGACCTTTTGATTGCATGTGTAGCCCCATGTAGTAACTAAGAGATTCATGTGGATAAGCAACAAAGCCCGGCTTTGTGAAGTTAGAGATCTTCAGACAGAGGAGGCCAGATCCTATTGTGGTAAATATTTAATTGAGGGTTTCTACCCCACCTTTGATCATTTTGTCCCCAGAAAAAGGTACAAAATCTTTGTTTATAATAAGCCTTAAAAGCACTAGAGATAGGCAAATATTGACCCTCTAAGCTATTTTGTCTACTTCTCTGTCAGCAACCCCAAGTTATAACCTGCCATGTTCCACCTGGACCTTTTCTTACTCTGATTGGCTGGCCAGCCCTCATGGCCAGTTCTCGTAATTCCTTACCAGATGGTGTCTTCCTCTCTTTTCCTCTCTCTTCACCTCACTCCTCTTGGTCTCTGCCTCAGACTCCAGGCTCAGGAAACAGAGTTCTTCTTACCTCTCCTCTGCCCAGCTATAAGCTGAAGGCATCTTTATTCAACCAATAGTTCTAAATTGAGAAACAAGGTTACATAGCATCACTTGGTGTATGTGAAGATTTCCTCAACCCTGGGAGCAGCCAGACCTTGAGGGCCAGTATTTAGCATTACAATACATAGAACATACCAAACCTCAACAAGGTCCAGCTATATACTACTTTGTCCATCACCCCTGACCCCAAATACCCTCTTATTTGCACCCTTCCAAAAGGTGGCGGAAGACGATCACACTTCTGAAATTGCAACTGGAATCATGGAATGAACAGAGAGTGTCTTCATTCTCACTCCCAGTTGGGAAAACCAAACTATTCTTATTGACACATGTTTGGATCACTCCTGGTATGTTGCTGGTCCTGCTGAACACAGTCTGATTTGGAAGGGTAGATGGCCAGTCTGGGTCAGAGCGAGAAGTATGAGAAGATCTAGCCTAAGTCCCTTTAGGTCCCCATCAGCATAACAGGTGGTCACTTTTCAATGTGCTCCGCTGATGCTGAGCTTGGTTATTTCTTCCTTGCTTAGCTCCTAAAGTCCCATAGACACTGAGTTTTTGCATTTTATTTTTAAACCTAGCAACACTTCATATGCTGTAAGAGGGCCATCTAGCAAGTTGGAAGATGGAGTTGAGTGATGGCTTACAGGAGGAAAGACTCCAGCTCTATCCGTGCTTTGATGGAGACATCTCAGCTCGATCTGTAGACAGCAGAAATAAATTCAGTACAACATTTAAAGGGTCTGCACAAGTCAAGAGTAGAAAATTAAAAGTAATGATAAGTATCCCTGAGCTTCATGATCAGAAGGTAGCATTATTCTGAGGCATGCCTGGTTCACCAAACATAGCCTAATTGATGGCAAGTTGAGAAGTGGAGGATTTATTTCTCAAACACCAGGATTAGCACCCCATCAGAATTACTCTGAACATGTCTCTAGCCACTCTCCCTTCTACTCCCATGCACACATATCTACTCTCATCAGCTCCCACACTGGGGCTGTCTTTACTCTGATGCCAGGCTCAGGCCATCCTAGCTCCTAAAAAAGAGAAGCTGGTGACAGGAAGTTTCCTATCTCTTTATTACTTGAGAGTACCCTCAAGTGTCCTGTGCCCTGCTGCTCTGACCTAGGCACAAGTTCTCTAGGCTACCAGTGGCACCAGCAAGTTACAGACCCCTTGTTTCTAAATGTCCATCTTTCATGAATAATGATGGGGTTCCCACTTTGCCCAGGACCCAGATCCACTTCAGAACTGCCCATTGAGTGTTTATGTTCCTGTCTCCTGCATGACATGCAGTCTGACACTTCCTCCAAAATCATACACATTCCCTATCACCTAATTCCATAGTCCTCTGCCTAAATATGGGGAACAGTCTAATTTTCAACTGCATATTTTGCCTAGGAACATGACATACACCCCATTTTGTCTCCTTTAAATTCAACCCATGTGGAGCTTCATCCTCTCGACCTAGAATCTGACCTAGCTGAAGGGTGGTGTCTAGCTATTGAGCAGCTTCCTAAGGACATATGCAGATATGTGACTTTCCTGCCCCTTGCTAACTCAACCTCTGCTCTCCTGGGGCAGCATGGCTCTGCATCTCTAATCCATACCATCTGGGCTTCTTGGCTTCTGCCTGAAGTCCTTCCAGCTAAAGGATCTGACATGTACTTGACAGTTTCTCTTGCAACTCAAGGTCTTTGCTTTAAAAACTCACAATAGTTTCCTAATGCTATTTACTGTCTACATCTGCTCTTGAAACAGAGATGCAATGCTGTAACCAGAGAAAACTTAGGAAAGCCGCAATGAAAAAATCCCTCAAACTATATTGTGCCAAAAACACTTTTTAAACTTGTCCCTTTATAATGTAAACTTGGTTTTAACTTGCAAACTAACCCAACATTTTATTCTACAGTATTGTGAAATTTTTAAGTTTCTCCTCTCTCTCCCTTTCTCTTTCCCTCTCCCTCTCCCTTTTCTTCTCCCTCGCCCTCTCTTTGTCTTTTCCTTTCCCCTCTCTCTCTATGTATTTACATACACAAAGAGACAGAGAAATGCTGCATACACATACACATACAGAGAGAGAGAGAGAGAGAGAGAGACAGGCAGACAGACAGACAGACAGACAGACAGAGACAAAGAAAAAGAGAGATAGACAGACAGAGAGACCCTGATACCTCTTAAAACCTTGGTTCCAATAAAAAACATGGTGCCACTGTTGACATGAAGAATAACCCCCTGGGACCTTGGAGAAGGGAGAGCTAGCATGAACCTACAGTCAAGAGCCTTCTGTAGCATCTTGGCTTTCTCTTAGGAGAGCTGGTGAAGACAAGTTGCCTAATCCCTCCCCATCTTGGTTTTCTTACCAGTAAACAGGGCCAACCATTTCAGGAGGGTACTTAGTATCACTCTAAGAGCTCTGGGAAATCAGAGTTTTATAGCTCCTAGCAAAGGGCTCCACACCTCAGAGGACCATGAGTGTCTTGTGCTTTCCCTTCCACTTGAGCACCTGCTCTAAGCAATATTGGGAACAATCCATGTGAGGTTAAGTGAATCCAGACTTAACAGGGCTTTGGAACAGTGAGGCCTTGTTGAGCAAGAAATCAGTGGCAATTTGATTTTAGAAGCAACTGAAATATTTCCTCAAAGAGATGCTTACAAAGAAGTCCCTTTAGCCAAGAGCTGCCCCAACTGAAGCTGAGAGGCTGAGCAGAGCCACAAGCCCTAATGAATGCCTTTATTTAAACATAAGGTAACCTGTAAACACCAGGAGCTTGAGTCCACATTTGAAAACATACTGGTATCAAGCACTTAAAAATGCCATTCCTAAAACACCTGGCTGACTTCATCACTAAAAATAAAGATATGACTTATAGGGTAAGGACTGTGTAAGGGAGGTGTGACCCTGATCGTGGGCTTGTGTCTCAGGTGTCTCCATGTGAACGGTGTCGCTGTGAAGCCAATGGTGAAGTGCTGTGCACAGTGTCGGCGTGTCCCCAGACGGAATGTGTGGACCCCGTGTATGAGCCTGATCAGTGCTGCCCGATCTGCAAAAACGGTAGGTGGAATGCCCGCCATTGGGATGATGTGAGCCCCAGGCCCCAGTCCCTTCTCTGCTCATGTCAGTGGAATATGTAGGCATGTAAGGGTTTCCATAGATATGCCCATGCCCTGCCACACAGACCATCAGTCAGTGGTTGCTGTGTAGCAGCATTCTGTCTTTCTGGTATCTGCCTTATATTTTATAGATGTTAGGAAGTTTGGGGGTAGGTAGGAATTTAATCCCACCATGGAGTAGAATCACTTATTTTAATTTAACTTTGTTTGTTCTTGCAAAGTTGTCTCTCTTTCCAAGACAAATCAAACATGTTTGTTGCACTCATTTACCTTTCATTGTTAAGTGAATTAAACTAGAAACATAATTGAATACTTTTCAAAAGCAAATTAGACAAGAAGAGAAGTCCCTCTTTTTCCCAGGGAGCATCCTTGGCATATCAAAAGCCAAACCTGCTTTATGAAAAGAAGCAACAGGAAGTCTTTGTCAAGGAAAGATGCTTACCTATCTTAAAAAAAAAAACCAAAAAACATTACTCTTGTACCCAAAGTAAGTAGGGCTATATGGGTGTGACTTTCCAGAAGGGTGTTAGATGAAGGGGCATTTTGGACCAGTGTGGGCCAGGAGATTATAACTCAACTAAGACATTGTTTAAGACATAGAAGGCAGCTTAAAAGAAAGCAGAAATAGATCTGCTCAGTGGCCCAGTATCTCAGTATCTTCCCTAATGGCATGGTCAGACTTTCTGGATTATGTTGACTTGTCACTTATCATATGCATCTAGGAGTGGGTGCATATGAGAGTATTGCAGGGCTAATTTGTGATGTCTGTAAACATGTGTGCTTCAGGACCAAGGTTTGGTGGTTCTATGCCACAGGCTTCATAAGATGCAAGCCAGATTTACAATCAGGATTATACAGGAGTATAAGTTGTATTCCAATTTTGAGTCTTGAGGCATGCCATTAAAACTTTGACCAGGTATATGCACATATCTAAATTTTCATACAACACATTGTGAAAATCTTAAAATATATAAATTGAAGAGGAAAGGGAGTTCCTGTTGAACCTGCATATGCTTGAAAGGGCAAGGTCAATGTGTTAGAATGAGTAACTGTGGAGACTGGCATGCTCAGCCCTCTGACTGAGAGTGGACCGTGTTCAGAGAAAGGAATTACAGACTGTTTCCTGTGAGGCTGGTGGTGCATTTATGGTGAGATTATGAGGTATAATTCTATTTGATGAGAATGGAGAAGTCTTTGAATCCAGGTTTTTTGTTGTTGCTGTTGTTGTTTGTTTTCTGTTTCTTTTTTTTAGGGTTGTATGCATACGGGCATTGTGTTCTCATGTATAAATGTTTGTGTGCCACTTGCGTGTCTGGTGTCCTCAGAGGTCAGAGGACAGTGTCCCCTGGAACTGGAATCACAGATGGATGTGAGCTACCACATGGGTTCTGGGAATTGAACCTAGGTTCTCTGGAAAAGCAGCCAGTCCTCTTAACACATGAACCATTTCTAAAGCCCCTCAAGTATATTCTTTTAAGAAAGAATGGAAAATAGAACTACAAGAAACTAGTCACTGCTAGGGAAAGAAGAATTAGCATAGTCAAAAGATGCCTCCAATGAATTATTGTCTAATACAAAGTGGTCCAACCTGGAACCATGGAACCATATATACATAAACAACAAAATGGACTCAGTGGATTAAATTTACATATATATATATATACATATACATATATACATATATACATATATACATATATATCATATATATCATATATATCATATATATGATATCATATATATAGGTACATATACATATATGTGTATATTTGTGTGTCATATATGTGTATATTTGTGTGTCTACATATATACAGATGGACAGACAGACAGACATATGGACATTATCCATTTTACATTTACATTTGTAACAAAAATAACCAAAGAAAAAGATACTATCAGTTTGTGCATGGGGGAATGTGAGATGAGCTGAAGGGGTGGTTACACTGGAGGTACTGGAAGGAAGAAAGAGAAGGAGGAAAGTGAATTATTATTAGATTTTAATTTCAAACATAAAATAAATGTGAAAGGAAAGAGTGTTAAAACACTGAGGTGCTGTGCTGGGTAGCTGAAATAATGTACTTTACTAGCGTAAATAAACAGTAAGAGAATGGTGAAAAGGGAGAAACGGAGGCCAGGCAGTAAGGTTAGCAGTGTCCTTGGAGCTGATGTGCAGTAATACACCAGCCAGGCAAAGAGCTAGACAAGACTTCAAGTGGTCAGGAGATGACCAAGGCTGGCATGGGTTCAGCTCCCTGCTGGGAGAGGAGAGACTGAAGAGAGGCCTCTTCTCCAGCCAAAAGATAGTGCACAACTTAAACACTCTTGCCAGAGATACGTTGTAAACAAAGTGTCTAAGATATTCAGCCTTTCTCTTGTTAATTACAATTGGGAAAAATGTGTTGGAATTAGCTAGCCTACGAATCCTAGTTGGCATGGCTTCAATAGATGGGAAGTCAGAATTTCAATTCCTGTGTGTTTTACACTAGAAAAAAAAAAAAAAAAGGACATCCAGACCAGTGGAGAGTTAAAATAAGTGTCCAGTGACCAGTTACCCACGCTCTCTACATTTGCATGCTGTTTATGTTTGACTTATATATTTCATCCTTTGTCTCACAACCTCACAATGCACCTCTGCAAATGCATGGCCCAGTAACTTTGGTACTGTGGTCATTTGCACAAGGGTAGTTTCCCTTCCTTCCTTTACAAGTAGGAAAATTTCTGAGTAGAGACAGATTTCTTTATGGTTTGTTTTGCCCATAGGACTTATCCCAGTTAAGGGACAGAGTCTTCCAAAGATCTTTAAAAGATACTCAAAAGGGATTCATCACCATCTGTTGATATGCTAAAATTTGCAATTATTTGGGCTTGTGAGATGCCTCAAGAGTTAAGAGCGTATGCTGTTCTTCCAAAATAGATCCAGTTATTCCCAGGACCACTCTAGGTGGTTACCTGTAATTCTAGCTCCAGAGGAATCCAATACCTCTGACTTTTTAGGCTTTTGTACTCAGAAGTATACACAGACATAACTAAAAATAAAAATAAATTTAAAAATTATAAATATTCAAAGTAATTTATTTCTATCTGCATTCAAATTTTTTTATCATTTTAGATATAGTTTTATTGTTTGTATAAGCAAGATGTATTTTAAAAATAAGAGTTATAAAGCAAATAAACTGAAAAGTTGCTGTGTTTTTCTGATGAAATGATGGATTGGGAAGTATGTACCTGGTGTCTGCCTTGTTTGTAAACCTCTAAATATTCATCTCTTGATTGCCCATATGCTTTGAGAGGAAGTCTAGAATAAGCCAAGGCATGGTTGTTGGCATATTAAAAACTTTTGAAGTATGATGATATTTGTGGTGGTTTGAATATTCTTGGCCCAGTCAGTGGCACTATTAGGAGGTATAGCCTTGTTGGAGTAGGTGTGGCCGTGTTCTAGGAAGTGTGTCACTTTGGGGGTGGGCTTTGAAACCTTCCTCCTAGGTACCTGGGAGACAGTCTGCTCCTGGCTTCCTTTGGATGAATATGTAGAACTTTGACCTCTTCCAGCACCATGCCTACCTGGATGCTACCATGCTTCCCGCCATGATGATAATAAACTGAGCCTCAGAACCTAAAAGCCAGCCCCAATTAAATGTTGTTCTTATAAGAGTTGCCTTGGTCATGGTATCTCTTCTCAGCAGTACAAACAATAACTAAGACAATATTCTAATAAACTGGATTTATTTATGAAAAGCTTTATGTTAGGAGATTTGGGCCAATTGTATCAAATAACAATAACTTCCTGTTTTGAGGACTGCAACTATAAAAGCATTGAAACACAACTGTATACTTCTCATCAGAGAATTCTTGACTTTGAGGTCTGTGCTTTTTAAGACATTCTGACTTAGAAAGGGGTCAAAATATAACTTTAAAAAGTGCTTGAAAATGAAATCTGTGTCTGTTGGAGATAGATGGTCTGTGATAACTCACCAAAGTTAATAGATATTTTATAGTAGTCCAGTCCTGCCTCCCATACACATAAATGATGGTTTTATAAGAAAAGATTATTTTTATATGTAGTTGATTATAGGTATCAAGAGTAGATGATGCATATGAAACTAAATATTTGGGTAGACTCAGCTTGGATGAAGCAGTGAGGTTTAACCCTGATGTCTGCAGAACAGACATGCTGGTATACCTTGACCTACAGCATTAAACAGTTTTTCTCCTGGTACAGGGAACTTGCAATTCAGTTGCTGACTGTCAGTCACTTACATCAAAAGAGCAAAAGTTTGAAAACAAGAATATCTTGAATATAAATAAATGATCACAAATCAAGTATGGTTTAATCTATTCACTTTATTGACTTGTGCAGATCAATCTCTCAATGTCCCCCTTTTTAAGTAAAAGGGATGAATTACGGCACTGTTTATCCCCCATTAAGGAACTCTGGCTTTCTCTGATGGCAAATGCACTTCAGAAGTTCACAGCACCCTGCCCTTTATTTGCCTTGGTCGTGGGCATGTTCGTCAGCACTACATAGGCATATGGCTTCCACCAGTGATCAGATCTCTGCACTGCATGAGTGCTGTGGTCTCACTGTACAGCTACAAAGTGGAAGAGCTGGTAAGAAGGATGCCAAGTGCTAGGATTGACAGTGCCTCTCAGAGATGGTGTGAATATCTTAGTAGCAAAAGGAGAGCATGCTGTGTGCCAGAAGCACAAAGGCATGGGACATAAAGCTTCTTTTTTCCTTGAAGTCTCAGAGCCACTTGATAATAGCTATTTGCACTTTGTTTTTCATAAGAAAATATAGACTTTTTTTGGAGGAACATAAAAAATGTGAAATTTAGGATAAACACTGAAATTTCAAACCATTAGGTATACTTTTGTAAAATATATGAGAAGCACTGACAGAAAATAAGGCAGAGTTTTGTTTGTTTTCCTGAGTATAAGAAATAGAATATAACTGTGGGGAAGATTCAGAGAGTGCCTGAAATAAAATTAATGTAGGTGGGCTCCTATTCAGAGCTTCTTACAAGAGAATCTTTACCATTGCAACATTCTACAATTTTACTGAAGCAATTGTAGCTGTCTCATAGGAAAAATCTGCCATTATCTATATATGCCTCTATAAAACTAAAAATATCAAAATATCAGGATGAATTAGCTGTTAAGAAAAGAGTTTAGCCAGGTCAGTGTATAAAAACCAACTGTGTGCTGGACTTGGTGGCCTATGCTTATAATGCTAGCAACTCAATAGGGAGAAACAAAAAATTATGAGTTTAAGACCAACCTGAGGAATTTAGCAAGACTCTGTTCAAAAAGAAAGAAAGAGAGAAAGAGAAAGAGAGAAAGAAGGAAGGAAGGAGGGAGGGAAGGAGGGAGGGAGGGAGGGAGGGAGGGAGAGAGAGAAAGAGAGAGAGAGAGAGAGAGAGAGAGAGAGAGAGAGAGAGAGAGAGAGAGAGAGAGAGAGA
>NW_021604569.1:17413326-17451730 GCF_004785775.1 Grammomys surdaster | reverse complement strand
AGAGAGAGAGAGAGAGAGAGAGAGAGAGAGAGAGAGAGAGAGAGAGAAAGCAGAGCAAGGGCAAGAGAGACAGGTCAGTGTTAGGATGCTTGATTAGAATGTCTAAGGCTCTAGGGTAAATCTTGAATACCATCAACAGGAAATGTTTTCCCATATACTCACAGTAAACACATAGAAATGAATAACATAGGCAACAGTATCAAATAACATCACGACTATAAAAGGAATAGAAGTACATCCTACTAAACTGTGTTGTATCTCCGTGCCTAGAATAATAAAGTTTACCAAAAGAATGCCAAGAGGATCTGCTGGAGGAATTCGCCATATTATAGACAGGTGGACTCAATAAAGACATTGAACTGCTTCAAAGGAATCTATTGATCCCCAATAGATTTCCACTTAAAAATTACATTTTATTGTTAATTTGGAAAAAAAAAATCTTTGTATTGTTTCAAACAACCAAACAGGAATATAAAAGTCAGAACCATGCCAGAACAACTGGGACTGCACAGATGAGGTAAGAGAACATATTCAAAGTCGTAGTCATTAGCATATTATTACATAGCCATAAACAATGACATATAAAACAGAAAAGGGTGAGCAAAGGCCATGTGCTACATGACTCAGCCAATCCTGATGCACGTTGAGCAAAGGGAAAATCAATCCAATAAATTATGCTTGGCTAATTGATTAGTAGATGAATTAAAAAGAAAATCTTGGGTTTTTTTTTCTCATATTACATATAAAAGAAGAGGAGAAAAAACTCTGAATTCCCAATATACTTCAAGTGTAAATATGGAAATTGAAACTAATTATTTTGGAGTGAAACACAGAAAAGTGTCTTCATGATGTTCAACAGGTGAAAATTAACTCATTGATTCACCAAAAGGACCAGCCATACGGAAAAGTCTGATAAGATGAGGTTTAGTAAAAGAATGTATGTTTATCAAATAATATTATTAACAAGTTAAATGTAGTCCCCCCCTTATGTATCATGAGAAAATATATGCAATACATTTATCTGACAAGTATCTATGCATGTAATGCATTTAAAGACCAGAGGTAGGCAGAAACGGAGTCCCAAGCCTCTGGACCAGAGAGGTGCCTATTCTCAGTGTGGTTTACATAGCAGACACTTTCACCATTTCTTCCCACCACAGTCCCATTGCGGTGCCTGTCTTCACTTCACATGTAAGAAGGGGGAAAAAAATCAAAGGAAAAGATCCCTCACCTTAAAGTTAAGTAAACATGTCAATATTTTCATTTTTTTAATTTTATGAACTTTTACTAAGTAAAAGCTTGCAATTCAATAATAATAATTAAAAAAGCACATCAAGATGCCAGACTCAAAATCTCTACAACTCACTGAACATTTCTTTAATTTATTCACTTTACATCTCAATTCTTGTTCCCACTCCCAGTCCCCTTTTCCACAGTCCCTCTCCCTCCCCTTCTCCTCTGACAGAATGGAGCCCCTCCTCCTGGGTATCCCCCACTCTGGTACATCAAGTCTTTGTAGGACTAGGTGCTTCTTCTCCCATTTAGGCCAGACAATATACTGAGCTAAGGGAACAGATACTATAAACATGCAACAGCTTTACAGAGAGCCCCCACTCCAGTTGTTCAGGACCCACATGAAGACAGAGCTGCACATCTGCTACATATGTGCAGGGCCTCTAGGTCCAGCCCATGTATGCTCTTTGTTTAGTGGTTCAGTCTCGGAAAGTCCCAAGGGTCCAGGTTAATTGACTTTGTTTGTCTTCCTGTGGAGTTCCTATCCCCTTCGGGGCCCTCAGTTATTCCTTCAATTCTTCCATAAGAGTCCTGAAGCTCCATCCACTGTTTGGCTGTGGGTGTCTACATCTGTCTGAGTCAGCTGCTGGGTGGAGCCTCTCAGAGGTTATCCACACTAGGCTTCTGACTGCAAGCAAAACACAGTATCAGTAGTGTCAAGGATTGGTGCTTGCCCATGGGATGGGTCTCTAGTTGGCTGATTATGGCTTGGCAGTTGCCTCAGGCTAGGTGCCATCTCCTGTCACTGCAATTCTTACAGGCAGGATACATTTGGGGTTGAAAGTTTTGTGGGTTGGTTAGTGTCTAGTACAGAGCTAAACAAAGAAGTCTCAACAAAAGAATCTTGAATGGCTGAGAAACATTTAAAGAAATGTTCAAAGTCCTTAGTCACCAGGAAAATCCAAATTTAAAACAACAACAAAACAAAACCAAAAACCTGAGATTCTATCTTACACTGGTCAGAATGGTTAAGAGCAAAAATGTAAGTGATAGCACATTCTGGCAAGGATGCAGAGCAAGGGGAACACTCCTCCATTGCTGGAGGAAGTGCAAACTTGTGTAACCATTTTGGAAATCAATTTGGGGGTTTCTCAGAAAACTTGGAATATTTTTACTTCAAGACACAGCTATACCACTCCTAGGCATATACCCAAAAGATACCCCACTATACCACAGGGACACTTGCTTAGCCATGTTCATAGAAGCTTTATTTGTAATAAACAATTACTGTAAACAACCTAGATATCCCTCAACTTAAGAACGGATAAAGAAAATTTGGTACAGCTACACAATGGAATACTATTCAGCTATTAAAAACCAAGATATCATAAATTTCGCAGGAAAATGGATGGAACTTGAGAATATAATGCTGAGTGAGGTAACCCAGACCCAAAAGGACATGCATGACATGTACTCACTTATAAGTGGATATTAGCCATAAAATACAGGATAACCATACTATATACTACAGAACCAAAGAACTTAAACAAAAGGGAGGCCCAAACAAAGGATCTCACACAGAAGAGGGAATCCAATAATCATAGGAGGCAAATGGAGGGGGGATGAGAGAGCAAATGGGAAGGGCAATGAGGGGCTTCAGGATCAGGTGTGGAGAGAGACAAAGGGGATGGGCAGATGGCCATGAGAATGAATGGACATCTGCAGCTAGCCTGGGAAGGGGGCATCTCTAGGAAGTGTCAGAGACCTGGGATAAGGGAGGCTCCTAAGAATCAAAGGGGGAGACTCACAGTAGTGGGGATACGGGGCTACCTTCTGTAGCCAGCAAGAACACCAGTAGAGTAACAGGGACACCGACTCACTAAACTTCTATATAGTTAGCATAGGCATTTGGAGCCAAACTGTGGGGCTTCATATTGACTTTTGCACTAAAAGTAGAAAATGAACTAACACCAATGTGAAGTCCATTGTTAAGATGGATCTTAAAGTTTCTAGATTGCCATGAGAATCAACAAAGAAAATAAGCATGAAATGCAAAAGCTTATAACTTTTAAAAAAAACTTAAAGGAGAAATAAGGACAAACCACAAGAAACAAAGACAACAAAATGTATATATGCTTTTAGGAGCAAAGCTCAAGATATATGAGATAAACTTTAAAAATTCAAAGGAAAAATTAAAGAAATATATTTACAAGTTTCAGTAACTAGTTAATAGGCAATCTAGACAGAAAATTAGCAAGTATATAGGAGACGTACACTAGCTGCTAGAGGTATGAATAGATAGCCCATCTGGAGGTGCTCATTTGGCCAACTGAAGGTGGGTATTCTGTAAGAGAGACCAATGGCTAAGTCATAGAAAAATTGCCAATAAGCTTGACAGACATAACCATATGAGTTGTATTTTTTTGAGCACAACAGAATTTAACAGAATCAACTTAGAATGAATAGTAGCAGACAAGACAATTTAAGGAATCAGAGTACATATTTTTAATCTCCTGTGAGTGAAAACAAAAAATCACAGAGATTTTTGTACATACCTGCAACTGATACAAAATGAAAAGCCTCTGTTGTAGTTGATGGAGGAGCTGTAAGCTATGATAGTGCTTTATTTTCAAGTCAATAACATAAGCTGTAAACTTCTGCTTGCAAGAAACTAATGTCAAAACAACAGACCATACAAGAGCATGCAGAAGACAGAATCCAAAATAATGTAAGCAGAGCTCAATTAAATAGAAGGTACAAAAGGATAGGAGAGAGTTATTGGAACCAAGCTGAAAATTCTATGAAAGTTATTTGAAACGAGAAAATTAACACAGCTTCCACTAGACTTGAAGTATGATGTAAGGATACCACTAACAATCCTCCAAGATGAACCATAACCACAAGCCAATACTAGAGAAAGCTTTGCAACAGTATGTTAGAATAGTTGAAAGAAATGGACAAATACCTCAGAAATGCAAACTTTCAAATTAATTTTAATCCCAAAGATATGGGGAGAAAGACTTCTGACCCAAATAAATCATCATGGCTCAACTAATCAGAACATAACAAGCTAGTCATAACAATGTAGCCATTACAACAGATGGTTATAATAACCTTTTAAAACAAAAGTAGAGTTGCAAGATGGCCATAACAATGTTTTGAAACAAACATGTGGTTGCTGTTTCCTGGAATAGGCAGTTCAGAACCATGTTAGTTAAGGTTACAGGTGAGACCTAGGCCAATCCTTGAGAAACAGATTTCATTATGAGCAGGAATGAGTCTGGTTTGTATTTGCTATAAGATGGCTTTCAAGCCTAAGATAAAGGCAAACTTCTTCATTGTAATATGCAAAACATTTGTTTTTACAAATAACAGCCAGGCTGAGTGCTTTTTCCTAGTGAATTCTCTGAAATAAGTATAATAATAATAATAATAATAATAATATGCTTCTTCACAAATTGAGTCAGAAGAAAGTGACATAAAGAAACGTCCCAATTTAGTTTTCCATTGATTCTGATGCTGACAATGTTACAGCAGTGTACCATACAGAAAAGAAAACTGTAGAAAAATTCTTTATTAACATGATGGAGAAATCTTTAAGAACGCACTGGTAATCTGAAGCCCATACAATGAAAATGAAGCAGCACTGTAACAAGTGGGTGTAGCCCAGAGATGCAATGTTGGCTTAACATCTGAAAAATCAATGAATGAATTACTGCATTAGCAAGGTAAAGGAAACAAAAATCACACGTCTCAAATGATGCAGAAACGTTATTTGATGAAATCCAACATTCAATCATAGCTAATGCATTTAATAAATTTCTTACAAGAGGAGCATTTGCAAGTTGATAAATGGTAAGTGAATATTTCACAGCTAATGACTTGAGTGATTGTTCCCACAATGCATCTGAATCATAGAGCAAACAAGCATATCCATTTGTCTCTTGTATTCATCAATGTAGTATCAATGTAATATTGAGAGTGGGAGGGATGGAGGGAAAGAGGGAGAGAGGAAAAGAGAGAGGGGGAGGGAAGGATGGAGAGAGAGAGATTATAAATCTGAGTATGAAATTTTTCAGGAAACTTGTAAAAACTTATAATGGCTAATAAAAAGGGATCCCAAGTAAGTAAATCAATTTATATAGTATATAATGGGTCTATATACTGTGTGTTATCAAAAATTTGGCTAAATGCCTTCAAAATCATCAAACAATGCTAGAGAAATGGAGACCTCTTTGGGGGCTCTTGATTTTATTAATAAATGGAGATAAAAACTCGTATGACACATGGACTGCAGTTTTATTAGAGTTTAAAAACCCAAGGGCAGGCAAGGTGTAAGTCCAAGCAGCTGCCTGTAAAACAGGAGAAAATCCACATTGCTGGACTTTTGCCACCAAGAAAGGCAGCCACATAAAGAAGCAGCCACTGTTGGTCTTCCTATAGTGTCTTCTTCCTCTTTAATTCCTTCAATCCTTCATGTAACTCATCCATAAGGGTTCCCCACACTCACTCCAATGGTTTGCTGTAAGTACCTTCATCTGTCTCAGTCAGGTGCTGGTAGAGTTTCTCAGAGGACAGCCATACTAGGCTCCTGCGTGCAAGCACAATATAGCATCAGTAATAATTTCAGGGTTTAGTGACTACCCATAGGATAGATCCCAAGTTGGACTGGTCACTGGATAGCCTTTCCTGTAGTTTCTACTCCATTTTTGTCCCTGCATTTTTCTTAGGCAAGAAGACCAACAGTGTCAACTAATCCAGACCCCTGGGAGCTCCCAGAGACTAAGTCACCAAGCACAAAGCACATGTGGGCTGGTTCAAGGCCTCTAGCACATATGTAGCAGAGGACTGCCTTGTCTGGCCTCAATAGGAGAGAATGAGCCTCATCCTGTAGAGACTTGATGCCCCAGGAAAGGGGGATGCAGGGATGGGGCAAACTAAAGGGATATGGGGAAGAATTCTGGGAGGCAGAACTGGGGACATTTGTAATGTAAATAAATAAAATAATTAATTATTAAAAATGAAGCAGCCACATGGTTGGGAGGAGAACTCTAGAGACAATAAAGCACAATTGTTAGGAAAAGCATGCTTAAGAAAGCTAAAAGATGGAGAAGGAACAATTACATTTTTCTGAGTAATTCATGAAAATGCATGTGTGGCTGCACGAGAGGAGGTAGGAACTTTGGAAAGGAAATTATTTCCTTATCAGTGTGGCGGTTCCTCAGAAAATTGGACATAGCATTACCCGAGGATCCAGCTATACCACTCCTAGGCATATACCCAGAAGGTGCTCGAACATATAATAAGGACATATGCTCAACTATGTTCATAGCAGCCTTATTTATAATAGCCAGGAGCTGGAAAGAACCCAGATGTCCTTCAACTGAGGAATGGATTAAAAAAATGTGGTATATTTACACAATGGAGTATTACTCAGCTATTAAAAACAATGAATTTGAGAGGTTCCTAGGTAAATGGATGGAACTAGAAATTATCATACTGAGTGAGGTAAGCCAATCACAAAAGAACACACATGGTATTCACTCACTGATTATTGGATATTAGCCCAGAACCTTAAAATGCCCAAGATGCAACTCACAGGCCACATGAAGTCCATAAAGAATGAAGACCAAGTGGGGGTGATTCGGTCCTTCTTAGAAGGAGCAACAAAATACTCAAGGGAGCAAATATGGAGACAAAGCGAGGGACAAAAACTGAAGGAGGGGCCGTCTGAAGACCTTTCCACCTGAGTATCCATCCCATGTGCAGTCACCAAAGGTAGATGCTGATGTGGAAGTCAGGAAGTGCATGCTGATAAGAGCCTGATATGGATGTCTCCTCAGAGGTCTTCAAGAGTCTGACATATTCAGAGGCAGATGCTCACAACTAGCCATTGAAGTGATCATGGGGTTCTCAATGGAGGAGTTAGAGTGAAGACTGAAGGAGCTGAAAGGATTTGTGGCCCCATGAGGAGAGCAACAATACCAACCAACCACAGCTCCCAGGGTCTAAACCACCAGCCTGGGAGCACTTATGGAGGGATCCAGGGCCTTAGCTGAATATATAAGAGTGGAGGGCCCTGCTGGGCACAGATGGAAGATGAGATCCTTGACCTCATGAAGGCTGGACGCCCCAGGGGGTGGGAGTTTTGAGGGTGGGGAGGTGGGAGTGGGGGGGTAGATAGAGGTTACATCCACAAAGAAGAAGGAGGAGGTGTGAGGGGATTGGGGGTTTCTGGGTGGGTGGGGGATGGGGTAAGGGGACAACATATGAAATGTAAATAAAACATCCAATAAAAAAATTAAAAAAAAAAAGAAAAAAAAAAGTATTTAATCCTCCTATCTCTTTAGGTGGGTCCATGTTCCTTAGCATGGATTCCTTGCTTAGGTGACTGGATAGTCAAACTAGATTAACACATAAGGGAAAGACTATGGAATATCTCCATTCAGAGGCAGATTCCATTCTTTTTGCTAGGAGGTGACAACTTTGTTTTTGCTAGGAGGTGACACCTTTCCCTTAATACACTTTCAGTGATGCTGTAATGCTACCACACGGTGAAGAGCAAGGCAAGAAGGTTGTGGATTGAAATCAGCCAGGACAACACAGAATGTCTTTGCCTCAAAGAAAATCAAAGAAAATAATTTTGTTTATTTAGTATCAGACAAATTGACTAGGAATATAAATAGTTTTTTTAATTGTAAGATATGTGCACTAAAAAGTAAAAAAAAAATACTGAAAAATTTAAAGATAAATAATTAAAGAGGTATTTCATATATTAGAAAACCTTTTGATATTGTTAAGATGATAATTCTTCCTAAACTGGATAATAAATTCAATACCATCCTTATACAACCCAGCATACCTAGTTACACAAATAGGTATTGACAGGCTGACCCTAAAATTAACCATTGTCAAAACTAACAAAGTTGGGAAAATGACACTGACTTCTCACCTTCAGAGCTGAAGAATTGTAAGGATATTGAAGGAAATATTGGTGGAATGATATTTGTTTCATTGCTTTGAAACAGTATCTCACAGTGTAGCTCAGACTGGCCTCAAAGTGACTATAAAATAGCCTCAATTTTGTGGATATCTTGTTGCCTTAGATGCCTTAGTACTACAATCATAGACATTACCATGAGACACCATGCCTGGCAAAAAGATTGTGTATGCTTATGTGATATAGATAGATAGATAGATAGATAGATATAGATATAGATATAGATATAGATATAGATATAGATATAGATATAGATATAGATATATCTCCATCCATGCAGACATGAATTAACATGTTATATCTAATGCATATTATGAATACATTGAATCTTATAACATATTAAATATATTAAATACAGAACAAATAATATGTTGAATTTAAATGCCACAAATATAAGAATAATATATGAAATCTATATTTGGAAAAACAAAAAAGAAGATATAAATTCTTGCAATTTTATTTTTAAGCAGGATAATGAGACACTTTAATGGGGTAGAAAATAGCCTTTCCAGCAAATCCTGCAAGGACAGTTACATAATCACATGATTAAAAAGAAGAAAGAGATAAAAACTTAGACCCTTAAATCACATCATCTACAAACACCAACAAATGTGTACCACAAACTTACCTAAAGGAGTTAAAACTCTTATCCCTTGGGTAGGTGGAGAGTACTTTAGGTTAGGGAGAATTCTTAGATTTGATATAAAAATCACAATCCTTAAGAGGTAAGCAAACATTGAACATCATGAAAATTTAAATCTTTTGCAATTCAAAACATACAACTAAGAATAATTAAAGTACAAACCACAGATTGCGAGAAAATAGTTTTAAATGATATACTTGATAAGATTCTTATATCTATACTCATAAGAAACTCACCCAATTTAAAGGAAAGCATAATAAAATTGTGTCAAGGACTTAAATGTATACTTTACAGAGGATGAACAGATGCAAATAACTGCATTAGATGTTCTCATTAGCCTTTAGGGAAATAAAGGCAGAAGGGAAAATAATGAAATCCATAAAACAGTTATCATTAGAAGGCAGACCAACCAATGTTGGAAATAATGAGAAGTTGAAACCCTCAGCATGGCTGGTAGGATGCCAAACAGCATCCACCATGGAAGCCAGTTAATGTTTTCTTTCAAACCTAAAGCAAAACCTACTACATATCTTATTCATTCCTAGAACTAAAGCTATGCACTACCACTTAGTAGCCAGTTTTAAAAGCTCACGTATTTGATTTTTTTTAAACATTGTTAGAAGGTAAATATACTTACCAAAATTGTTAAGTTACAATGTTACTGCGGGTTAAGTTCTATGCCATGTGGGGTATACCTGAACAGTGCTGCTAAAAATGCTGGCAGTCTCTTAAAAAGAAGACAAGGGAAGTGTATGAGTTACAGCCTACTGCTGCAATAGACACCATGACCAAAGGTAACTTTCAGAAGGAAGAGTTTATTTGGCTGATGGTCCCAGAGGGAATGTCTACCATGGTGGGGGAGTCATGGAAGCTGAAGGAAGCCAAGAGCATGAACTGGAAGTAGGGTGAGACCACAAACACTCAAGGCTTGCCTTTAGTGGCATACTTTCTCTGGCAAGAATCCATCTCCTAAAGTTCTATAATCGCCCCAAACAGCACTACCAATTGAGGACCAAATACTGCATGAGCCTATGGGGGACATTTCTCATTTAGATCACCACAATAAAGTTTGGACAGTTTCCTTGACTCACAGCCCAAGGCTTCTTTTGGTTCCTGTTTTTCATTTTCCCTCAGAGATCACCTATTCTATAATAGATCTGATGCCCTTGATAATTACATACAAACTCTTCCTGTTTAAGCCTGTTATCCTTATGACCTTCTTGAATATGTGCTTTTAAATAGTTTTAAAACAAGAGATTCACTTTCACAGAGTTTATTTGATCAAAGAACAAATTAGTGAACCAGAGCAACAATAAGAAGCAGAAGTTGAGAGATTTCCATCCCACTAGGCCTCAGGTTATTTGTTATATAACAACTTATGCTTATTTTATTTTGACACTGAAAAAGGAAGCTGTAATGACTAGCAAGTGCAGACATGCAGCAGAAGTCAATAATCAAACGTATTCCTTCCTTACACTCCAGAGTTCAAATTCAGACTGTGGCAGTCCTTCCCCCTGACTGACTGCTGCTCAGCTCTGATACCTCTTCTCTTATACGACAGATACCCTGTGTTTTCCTTCAGGGCCTGTACTTTTCCATGCCAATCTAGGCTACTCATCCAAGCACAGCTATGAAAAGACAGGAAGAGTCAAAGTCAGGAAGAGACCCTGGTCTTTTGCAAGCAATGTATTTCTGTGCATTGACCATCTGTTCCCTCATCTCATTGGCTGACAAGGCAGCATCTGCAGAAGTTCACCTTGAAGTCTGACTGCTGGACCCCTGATCTAGTGTTTGTAACTCACAACATCCAGGCTGGAGCCAGAGATGGACTAGCCTTCCCTCCCAGGTATTTCTGTCAGTGCTGGGCTAAATCCTAAACTGTGTGAAGCACTGCTGGCCTGTACTCACATTTTTCCGCTCTAGTTGGGTATTTCTTCCTTGTCAGATTTAATGAGAGAAGAGCCCAGTAAACTTCTAAGGCTTTCAACATGGAATGAGATCATTCTGAGAATTAAATGCACTTGTAACTCTTAGTCATATTTCATGTTTTCCTTGAGATTTGAGGGTTTATAAGAACACATAATGTAATTTTTTATTTTGAAAATATCAGGTCAAAGAGAAAATGACATCTGAATGGTAAATTAAGCAGGAAAGCCTTAAAACAGAAATGTTTTTCTCTCATTCTGTGCAGTTACTTATTAGACAATGTTTTATAGATGTCGTAGAGCTAGAATAAAAAGAAACATAATAATCCTTAGCTACGAACAGAAACATAATTCTGCTTTTCTTGGTATACAGACCTAGAAAATGCTCTAGTCATTCGATCTCCTAATAATGAATACATAAATAAAATTTAAATACTTAAAATGTCAGTCAACTTCTTAGCATTCCCCAAGCCAGAAACTCAACTCCAAAGGGCTAACTTCCTTCTCCCATGCATGTCCACATTTACGTCAATTTTGCTTGTACAGGAATGCTTCTAATGCTATTTTTCTGAGTTTAAATACACTTCTTGTCTGTATTTTTAAATCTGTGCTACTAAAGTTACAAACAAACAACAACAAAAACCCACAAAAACAAACAAAACACTCTAGTCTGCCAAGCTACTTCTATACTTCCGTTTTACTCTGTGCCCTTTTGACCTTGGTGAGAACTAGCTCAGGTGTCCCTCCATCATATCATCTTTGCCTCTTTGTAACCCTAAAGGCATGTTCCCAAGTCCTCACTGGAGAAACTTTCCACGCCCTGCTTCTAGAGGTGGCCATCTCTTATGTAGCTGACTGTCCTCAGCACCAACAGTCTCAGACATGCTGTATTTATTGTGAGTGTAGGAGACACTATGATAAATGTGCTTTCTTCAGCATTTAGTTTTCCTTTTGGAGAGATGTGTTTGTACATGGTGTGTGTGTGTGTGTGTGTGTGTGTGTGTGTGTGTGTGTGTGTGTGTGTTTCTGTGTGTGTGCACGCATGTGTGTGCATTTTGATCATTATTTATAAAACTGAGTTCCTTACCATTTATTTCTCTGTAAGTTCAGACGTGGATCAAGTTGTGGCATCTTGCCCATAATGAGCTCATGGTCTAGAGAGGAGTCTGCCTTGTAAATAATGTGTGCTTGTGGTTCTTCTTGAATTATGATGAAAGGGGAGGAGGACAGGAAAAAACTCCCATTGCACAGTAACTTCCCTGTATTTGTACCCTTGATTTGCTTTTGAATTATTAGAGAAGATTCTCAGGAGTGAGCTGATAAAACCATAGGCTTGGAACACTTTTATGATCTGATATATTACCATGTTGTTCTACAAAAGGTTGTGCAGATACATTCTGGTTTTATTTTAACCCTTCTAAACTCCCATTCACTTAATTTAGAGGAAAGGATAGTTCTTTTTTTTTTTCAGTATTGAACATTTAAACTTGAAAATAGCCTAGATAGCATATTTTCTACATTATGTTATATTTCTCTGCCTTTGTAACAAATAACTTCAAACATAAATAGTTTCTGGTGATTTACAATCACTAACATCAAAATCAATTGATAGATTGCCATATATACCAAAAAGTCTCCAGAGTATGACGTTCAAATAGCCTCATCTTTCTGTAACTTTTTTGTATCTGTAACTGTGGATACATAGGTAGATGTTCTATGATAGTTAAATTCAAGGATGAATTTTTAAATCCTCTATAAATTCATTCAGCAAAATTTACCTTACTACTCTTCTCTGTGCCTCAGAAAATAAAACAATAGACTTCAGATAATTAGTGTCCTGGTTGAGTTTTGGTTAACTTGATACATGTTAGGGTTATATGGACAAACCTCAACTGAGAAATTTACTCTACCCAGATTGCCTATAGGCAAGTCTGTAGGGCATTCCTGATTAATGATGGGTATGGAAGTGTCCAACCAGAAGGATGGGAAGTGTTGCTGCCTCCTCTAGGCCGGTAGTCTTCTCTGAGCAAGCCAGTAGGCAGCATTTCTCTATGCTTCCATTCCTGAGTCCAGGCCTTGCCCTGAGTTCCCTCCTAGACTTCCCTTAGTGTCCTGAGAGTTGTAATATAAAACAAACATTTTCCTTCAATTTTGTCTATGTCTTTTATCACAGTAATAGAAACCCTAACTGAGACAGAATGTAGGTAAGGCAAAATCTAAGAAGGGCTCTTCACACAAGAAGAATGCTGGTGGGAGACAGTGGCTGAGAAGACATGCAAGGTGTTGGGGATCTAACATCCTGTGAGTCTGAGATGATGCAAGAGTAAGCAAGTGCGAGTCTAGGGCCTAGGTGTAGAAAATGGATGTGCATGCCTTGTGAGGGAGGTAGACATTCTGAGGAATGAGATGCGAGGAAAGTGTTTTGGGATGGAAGTGGCGCAGTTATATTTGAATTCTAGAAGTCTAATCTGATTATGGGACTCAGATTAGAGGCTATAGCTGTATCCAGAGAAGAATGACACTGGCTTTACTTTAACATGGTCAATGTTATAGGGCAGAGGTTGCATCTTAGAGATGCATTAGAGGTCATTACAATTCAGTGCTGTCACTGTAGGGGGGAGAGATCAAAACTTAAGAATGGTACTCTCAGATTTAGACAACAGCAGAGACAGTAAGGAAGGTCTTAGAAGTAGGAAGAATGGCAAGAAGAATTAAATTGTTGCAGCTGTGAAGGGACAGATATCCTGGCAGTCAGGAGCCAAGGAATACCACAAAGTCACACCACATAACAAACCTCACACAAGAGATTGATTGAGAAAGACATAAGAAGGTGGCTGCCTCTACTCAGGAGAGAAGCAGCAAACAACCAATCAGGAGGCAGGCTTTATATCGTTTCTTGTGTGGTGGTGGGGTGGAAGAACCAGATCTTTCCAGGCTGGCCAATGATTGAAAGGATTCTGTGGCCTGATCTTGGGGCAAGTGCTGGGATTTTATGACCTAATCTTGGGGTTTTGTTCTCTGTTGGGTAGAGAGGGTGGCCACCTGCATCTCAAATGACTATCCATAACCATTACACATTAGAGTAGTGTGGGTGCTGGGGCCTGGACACACATGCCTTGAGGGTGGACAGATATATTTGTCAGGGTTCTCTTGAGCAACAGAACCAATAGGGTGTGTGTGTGTGTGTGTGTGTGTGTGTGTGTGTGTGTCCTTGAGGCTGGGTATCTCAGCAGTCAGAGTATTCCCATTAAACAGCCTCACAGTGATTGTCTCTCACTATATGGGTCCTGACAACTGCATAGTTGCTTAGTCCATAAGCCTGGGGTTCTCACCAGTCCTAATCTCACTCTGGAAACCCAGAAGGTTCCTTAGTCCATAATGAAAGCTTGGAAATGCTGACATCAAGAGAAATCAGTATTAGCAGTGAATTAACTTGGTAATAGAGAAGGCCAAGTAACCAAGAGGCAAAATGATTTTCCCTCTGTCATACCTTTTTTATCCGTAGTGCTTACTAGAAAGTGGTCCCCACAGTTGAGGTGCCTTCCACATCAATGAGGGTAAGGGTAATCGGGACACTACTCAAATGATTCTAATCTGTAGTCATTTGACATTAAAACCAACCACAATTCCATTTTTGGTGGAGGGCCAAGTTCTGGGTGTGCTTTGTTCAACCCTCAGAACTGTCAGGTTAGATCAGATTTCTTGCTCTGGAGTAAAATGAGTCATCACAGTGGTCTAGTTCCAAGCAAAGGGGTTTAAAACTAGAGCATGGAATCTGGTAAAATGGACACAAATCCTCTGTAGAATTATTACGAGGAGTAAATAAGTCATAGGCCTACTATTGAGACCAAGACTCAAGACTGCTTTTTTCTCACCTCTTGTGTCCTATGACTTTACCTGAAATTTTGGTTTCTTGAAAAAGTAATACTTACTTTGAATGCAACCTAGACTCCACTCAATTGAGACTCCATCTCAAGAAACTAAAGAGTAACATCTATTGACAACCTTCCTTTTAATAAGCCTTCACAACTTGTCCTGCAAACACTAAAGCAGTTTGTGCAGCAGGTAGACCAGGGCTGGAAAAGAGACTTTTATTCTGGATGTATTACATAGGCCAGACTTCCCAGAGATTATACATTCATGTTCTTGTGATCATTATTCATCAGTTAGAAGCTGCTTGGTCATTAATACGGTGTTCTAAAATCTTCCCAGTCTGTGCACTCTGCAAAAGGGAAATCAATTGTCACAATACACAATAAAGCCATTCAGCTCAAGACAGATAGCTTTGCCATGATCAATGGCACCATTACTGGAGGTAACTTGAAATGCATCTAAAACACTTACATAGGACACCTCCTGATAGAAATGACCTATCAATGGCAGACAGTCTGAAGACAAATAATCCTATGGATGACTTATACAGTCTGTCTCCTTCTCTAGGAGTATGAGCCAATGAATATTCAAAGCAAGGTTTTAGCAGGGGCATCCAAGGAATGCAGAATGTGTTCCTTGTTGATAGAAGACACATTCTGCTCTTACCTAACAGTCAAACCCAGGCTCTTATTTCACTTTCATGAAGATAAACTTCAGGTATAAGAGTCCAGTGCCCTAGGAGGTTCCCATAAACCCTCAGTTCTGAATATGGCTCCTCCATCTCATCTTTTCAAAAACCAATACTTTTCACTGAAGAGTGCTTACTACTTGCTACTCCTGACAGCTGTGAACTGAATGTATCTTTAATCACACATTAACTGAGTGTCTCTGGAAAGCACATCAGCCATCACTGAGTAAAGTATTACCATATGGAATGTGAGGGAACTGTTGCCAATTCTTTAATTAGGAAAACTGAGAATTTTCCAGATAAGAACTACTTGCCTCTGGGAGGAGTCAGTGCACTTAGCCCCTGACAGACCTGGCTGCTGTATGCTGGTTAAGATAGTAGTTATTTGAACAAATGTTTAGTTGCTCAAGGAGCAGACTAGGATAGGAACAAAGGAACACACTAGATTTCACCTCTAGTAGAGCCACCAAATACTGGGTGAAGGACTGTGTACTTCCTCAACAAAAGAAACATCCTCTCTCCAAAGATGAATGTCTGCCCCCACCCCCTGATACAAAGAATCCCATCCGAAGCTAAACCCTCAGGTAGTCATCCAACTGTAGATTCTCAGAAAAGCCACAGCATTCCCTGTCTGGACCAAACTCCCATCTATGAAACTCCGGCTTCCCCATCTGCCTTCGTTCCTGTGGGAAAGTTGCTGGCCCATCATAATGATAAAAGTGCTTTCTGTTACTGTTGAGGTAGGTTTCAGTCTCCTTCATTTTCAGAGTTCCTGGATCAATCCTGATTTAGCACTGGGCATGCCTCCTAAGTAAACTTCAGAGAGGAGAACTGAAATGCATGAAAGCCAGAAAACCCAGTCACTGCTGTGCCAACTAGAGCACAGAAGACATGGAAGCTGACACACAGCCATGTTGTGGTGCCTACAATGTAACTGCTCTAGACCAAAACCAACGGTTCACAGTTGCCATGTGCTCTGGTACAAAACATGGACTGCTAAGAGAAGAGAAAGAGAATGTTGTTGATGCGCATTTCCATATGCAAATGGGAGTGAGTGGTTTTCCGGTATTGGCACTGGATTCTAGATTAGATGACATAATCAACAACAATGCCCGATTTTAGAGTAAGGAGCTACAAGACAGAGGGAAAGAGGTTGAATCTCTAAGATCAGCAACTATGGGAAGGTGAATAACTGGACGACAAGGCTGTTAGTGAAGCTCGTTATTATAGATTTCTCTTGTTCTGCCTCCAGACCCAAAGCTATTATGAGAGGCCAGCCTTTGTTCTCCCTGGTGAAGAGGAGTATGGAAGCTGTGCTTAATTTCTAGGTAAATACAAGAAAGACAGAAAGTTCTCCTGGATCATTTCTAATTGTCTTCGGCTCCTTTAGATTTTGCTCTCCCTTAATACCAAGTTTAATCCCTTTTAAATAGGGTGGAGTTAGAGATACCAAGCATCCCGTCCTTATCTGGGGGAGACCCTGCCTTATGCATTGCTCTGAAGTCCTTGAAGAAAATGCTCATTTTTTTAAAAAGCACTTACAAATAGCTCAGACATCTGTAGCCTGCAGGCTCTGTGGATCTCTGAGACTCTGGAGTTCAAGAAACTTCTGACAAGAGACTAAGACTGCTCTCTGGGCTTCATGAACAATGATCACCACGGTAGCCCGACAGTCACAACCTAAAGTGCAACCTTGGAGTAATGAGGATGCCGATACTCTCCCCTCTGGCTCCCATGGGTAATAGAACCCTGAAGGAAAGGCTCCTTCATTAAGGTTTTATAAGCAGAGAAAGAATAAAGGGATATTTGTTTTAAAGAAATTCATTTTTATCTAGTCTATTCCTACTTTAGAAGACCATTATAGAGGATATAAATTGTTTTAATGATTAAAATGAAGATCAGTTGATGAGAACAAGTCTTTTAACTAACTACTCCTGAAATGTTTCATTACTAACAATTTCTTCAAAAAAATTATCAGCTAAGAAAAATTTGATTTTGTCTTGTGTGCTAAAGAGATACAAAGACAGTTATTTTATATACCAGGAATACAGAAAATAAACTGTGTTCCACCCCTGTTCCTGCTTCCTCTCCCTCATCTTCACACTACATCTACAACCTTTAATCAGACTTCCAAAGCTTCATCTCCTGGGATATACTCAAAAGGTGACCACTGACAATCCTGCTCAGAGGTGCAGTTCACAAGCTTAAGTGGCAGGAATCCTAGGAGAGAGGGAGTGGTGACATGTCAGCTATCCTTCCACTTGCTCCATAGGCCAAGCTGGACCACAGCCCAGAGATGCACTGTGCTGTTCCTCTCAGAGTAAAATCCTGAATTAAGGACTGACTTTTTTTGACACAGAAAAGCATCTACAGTTACTTCTTAGAATGTGTGGGATGGGGTCCAGGACCCCTGTCACTTACCCAAAATTATCCCTGATTTTCTTTTCACCAACATCACACTATACAGTTTAAACAATTTTGATACAATCTATAGACCATGAGAAAATGTTGATGCTATGTGAAGAGTTGTATTGCTTGGAAAGATGACAAGAAAATTGGTGTGTCTGAACAGGCTTGGTTTGATATCAATGTGATTTTTTGAGATAGAATCTCATGTGGCCCAGGCTGACCTCAAACTCTCTCTATTGGGGAATGAGTGATATTTAGCTCCTGGTCCTCAGGCTTCTATAAATCTCATTCTAGGAAACTCGGTTTTTAATGATACTTTTATCAGCCCCAGTGTTTGTTACTTTCCTATTGTTGAGACAAAACACCATGGCAAGATACCTTACAGATGTCAGGGATTATTTGGGGCCTTATGGTTCCAGACAAATAGGAGTCAGCCCATCACCATCATGACATGGAACATAGCTGCAAGCAAAGAGGCATGGTGCAGGAATAGCTCCTGAGAGCTCACATCTGAGTCTGAAACACAGGAAACAGAGAGCACACTGGGAATAGTATGAGTATTTTAAAACCTCAAGACCACACTACTGACATACCTCCTCCAACAAAGCCACACCTCTTAATCCTTCCCAAACAATTTCACGAACTAGGGGGGCCATTCTCATTCAAACCACCATTTAGGAGTAGGGTCTATATAAAATTTTTATAAGAATTTTCACTTAAACATACTCTTTTAGAGATCAGTACCCTAGAAAAGGAAAAAACCTTAAGAGGTAAAGAATAGTGACTGGGCTACCTCACTCAGGATGATATTTTCAAGTTCCATCCAT
This sequence comes from Grammomys surdaster, assembly GCF_004785775.1. Classification (NCBI taxonomy): domain Eukaryota; kingdom Metazoa; phylum Chordata; class Mammalia; order Rodentia; family Muridae; genus Grammomys; species Grammomys surdaster. Next base: position 17,433,132 of record NW_021604569.1, on the reverse strand, counting down.
TTGCCTGTGAAATTCATGAAGCCATTGTTTTTAATAGCTGAGTAGTACTCTATTGTGTGAATGTACCACATTTTTTGGGTCCATTCCTCTGTTGAGGGACATCTGGGTTCCATGAACAGGGTACATTTCCCCATACTCAGGTTATCCACAATTTTTCACAAGGATTTTTATGTCTGATTGTGTAAGTCTTGCATATTTTGCTACTTTAATTGCTGATGTTTTATTTTTCAATATTAAATAAAAATATTTCCTAACTGTTGTGTCATCAAGGTGGAGATGTGTTTGATTTTAACTGATTAGGCCTATTTTATCATCCTGCTAAATTCTCAAATTTCTACAACTTATCAGTCATTCTTCCTTCCATATTACCTTTTCTATTTCTCTCTCATGTTCTTCATAGACCCTTCTTTCATGTATGAGTATCTTCTACTGCCCAAAAGGTGTTTGAGAATATAATAATATAGTAACATCTCTCTTCCTGTTTATTCTTTTCTTAAACTTATTTTATTCTGTGCATGGGCACTTGCCACATGCATGCAAGGTCACTGAGGTCATAAGAGGACATTGGATCACCTAGAACTGAAGATAGAGACAGTTGTGAGCTTCCATGTGGGTGCTGGGGTTCAAATGCAGGTCTCCTGGGAGAGCAGCTGGTGCCGATCTTAACCGCAGAGCTCTTAACTGGCTCTCCAGCCCTCTGATCCATTCTTTTAACTAGATGATTTCTACTGTGTTTGCTGATTCTCTGTTGAGTTTATCTGGTAAGTTTTTCACTTTAGCGATTGTACTCTTCAATCTGGCAGCTCCGCAGAACTCTTCTGAGCCTCATCCCTCTGTTTTGGTTCCCTGTATTTTCATCAACTGAGACTCATTAGGAGCGTATTTTCTCTTAGGTACCGAAATGCACATTAACAGCTGCCTTGAGGTCTGCAGACTCCATTTCAGAACGACTCAAAATCTATTCATGTAGTGTTTTATTTACTTCAACACAGGAAACAGTTGGGTTTTGTTTCATTTTCTAGATATTAATATTTTATTCACAACTGTCCGTTGTATTTATTTATGCTGCAGCAACTCTGGATTCTGGTTTTTTTGTTTTGTTGTTTTCTTTTCTTTTCCTAATGATTGATGGTTTTCTGCTCTTGTCTTGCCTGTATGTGGTGGCTTGTCCAAGTTGTTGGGGTTGCAGTTTGTTCCTCGTCAGCCTGGTGCTGATAGGATCATATTGTGTCAGTGAATCCTGCTGCAAGCAGCTGTGCTGTTTATGGTAGCAGTTTGAGACAGTACATTTCAAGTTTGCTGTGATGCTTGACTTTGTCTGTTCCTCTTCAGCTGCTCTGGCATTGCCACCTTTGTCTGCTGAAAGCTAACCCTAATGACTTCAGCTTTCTCTCAATGGAGTGATTGGAAATCATAGTCAAACGAGCATCAAGGCAGGGCTGAGAAGAGGCCTTAGTAGGTAACTTGTCTTACCTCACAGATGTGAGTGCTAGAGTTGCATCCCCAGAACCCACATCAAGATGAGAAACATAGTGATGTGCACTTGTCATCCCTGTTGTGAGGGAGCAGACAATAAGATACCTGGAGCAAGAGGGCCAAGCAGTGTAACCTAATTGAAGAACCTCAGGACAATAACTAACACATATACACACATACACACACACACACACACACACACACACACCAGTGTTTCCAGCTGTTTTTCCAACCCTGGCTCTTCTCATAAAAGCAATCAAACTGTGAATAAACTTCTTCCAAATATTTTATAATTTTTATGAGTAATCCTGTATTAAGCTACAGATGGAATATTAATCAATAAAAATGTGAAACTTGAGGTCCCTATTGTTGACTGTTCAGCAACCTTCACTCAGGTTCCTGTTACGTATGAAGTAAAAGTGTAAGTATAGTTTATAATGTAATAAAGTATGATCTATCTATGAAAAGCAAATAGAGTTAGGATAACCTATAAAATCCAACTAGGGACTGGAAAGATGATTCAGCAATTAACAGTGTTTTCTGCCCAGAGTTTGGTTACCAGCACCCACATTAGTCACCACAGCCCCAGGGGATCTGATGCCTTCTTCTTTCCTCAAAACGTACCTGCATATAGATACACACACACAAACACACACACACACACACACACACACACCACATACACACCTAAATAAAAAATAAATCTTTAAAATAAAAGAAATCACCCCAAACCGAGAATTCTCTTCTCAGTTATTTTTAGCTTAAAGAAATGCTGAACACTGTATAGAAATGAATTAATATAAGCATCACATACCAAAACCTATAATTTTAAATACCCACATTTTTAATAAGAAACTTTTAGCAGCTATAATAACACCTTTAATAGGCATTTTGTATATCCATACTGGCTTAATCATTTGGAAGCTTCAAAAATATGTCACAAGTGGTGACTTAACGTTCTGTTGACAGCTGAGAGGAATACTAAGTACTTTTTGTTACAATGTTCAGCAAGATCTACACATTATTTACAATATGATAAATTTTATGCTATAGATATCAATACTTTCTTAGATAAAATTTCATCTTTAGCTTGTTCAGATTGCTGTCAGAAGAATACTTTATTGTTCTTTGTCTCATGTACAGTTATACATAATCATAATATTTCATGCCTCCTTCCCGTATTCAATATGAAATAGTGTAGTTTCAAATTTTAAAGTTGTCTCTTGCTTAGCTTCATCTTTCCCATTCCATGGACATAAACAGTGCTATATTACAGTGTGGGAGGAGTCTCATGTCATTTACGTAACCATATTTCAGAAGAGATGGTTTTGCTGTATTTTCTCATGGCAATCCTCCTGTATTGCCTGTATTGGCATGCTGCAATTACAGACCTGGTCTGCAGTTGTATTTTTAAGTAGGATTCAGATGTTTGGTAAATTTTCTGTGTATTTCCACATTCCTTGGTTTTTAAACTCAGGCGGAGAGCAGCTTTGTTGATTCTTTAGTATGGGAGTGTACTCATTGGCATGCTTTTTAGGTTTTTGTTCATATAAAATACAGCAAATGTCTTCTTTAATTTAGGGGAGTCCAGTGCATCTTGTGGTTACATCAATACAGATTCTGTGAGGAAGGCGACATTTCCTCTTCCTTCTTACAAGGTTTACCACCAAAAGTGACAAAGACCAAGTATAGGAAAAGCCACACAGCATTGAGTGTGCCAAAAGAGGAAAGCGTGGAGTGTCTTTATCCACCTGCTTCACCTTGAACACCACAAAAGGCTCTTTCCATGGGGAATGGAGAATTAAGAAATTGTTGTTGGCTTTAAAATGACTATGAGCTACCTTGGCACAGAAATTTCCCTGTCAATTGGCTCTTTCCTGAACTGGGGCTAGAAGTCAGGCTGGAATGGGAGAAGTCTACGTACACCTAGTCACAGAGAAATAAGGGAATTCGAAAGAGGCCCTGGGCCCTGGACATTATGGTGGCCCTTCCCCCTTCCCCACCCTCCGTGTGTGTGTGTGTGTGTGTGTGTGTGTGTGGTGCATGAATATATATATGCAGGTCCATGCGTACATGTGTGTATGGAGGCCAGAAGAAAACCTCAGGGATCATCCTCAGAGCACTCTTCCTCTCTTTGGAGACAGGATCTTCTTTTGACCTGGAGCTCACTGATTAGGCTAAGGCCAGTGGTCCTCAGGAATCCTCCTGTCACAATGTCCCCAGGAATAGGGTTATCAGAGCATAATATCATGCTCAAATTTTTATGTGAATTCCAAATTACGAACCCAGTTCCCAGGCTTGTGAAGTAGACACTTCTCTGGCTGAACTGTCTCCGCAGCCTGTTACTAGGTCTTTCTCTTATTTCTATATGGTAGGAACACTTTATTTTTCTTCAGATCAGGTGGAGGTAGTTGCATGCTATCCACCGTATTTCCTTACATTGAATTAAAATGCTTTCTTTAGTTTCTGCCATCATTACCCTCCTGCCTTGTTGATAGAAATCACTGTGTTCAAGGTTCGCTTTGTACAGTGATTCTGAACCTTCTGTAACATTCATTTGCTTCAGGGCTCTCTTCTGGGGAACTTTTACAGGCAGGGCATTGGGAAAGCCTCCTTGGAACATCCCATTGCTTGTTTATATATTGACACTAGAGATCGAACTGGAGTCTCAAGCATCAAAGCATCTTAATTGAGTTCGATCCTCAATTAAACAAGATGTAGTTCTTATACCAGCCTGTTTCTTCAATATATATTTCTTCAAAGTTTCTTTTCTTCTTCATTTTGATTAAACTTTTATTTTTTGATGCATATGTCTCACAAAATAATCCAGACACATTTTAATCTATCATGTGATGTTTTTTTAAAAGTATTATTCATTTTGTTTTATGTGTATGAGTGTTTTGCCTTGCATGTATATTCATGTGCCATGTGAATGCAGTGCTCATGAAGGTCAGTAGGAAGCGCTATATGCTCTGAAATGATAGTTACAAATGCTGTGACCCACCATGTGGTGTTCTGGTAACTGAACCCAGGTCCTCTGCAAGAACAAAAGGTATTCTTAACCACTGAGCCATCTTTGCAGCCCCTAATATAAGTTTTGATTATTATACACAGCTACCTAACCAAGTCATCAACCCCAAAATTTCTCTCCTGGGTATAACCTGGGCATTCAGAAAAAAATGTATACGGAAAAAAACAGGCTAGTGTAAGAACTGCATTGTATTTAATTGAGGATCGAACTCAATTCACACTCAACTATACCTGCCAAAGGAACCCACTTTCTGATTTCTATCCCCATAGGTTATTTTTCTTGCTTCTAGATATCATTTAAATGTAATACCCTCAAAGTTCTGTCTGTTTTCATCTGATATAATGTTGTTGAACTTCATCCCTGTTGTGGTTTGTATTGAATTCTGTTTCCCTTTAGTGCTTTTTCATTCTATTTTACAAATAACTACAATTTGTAAATCTATCCTGCTGTTGATGGATGTCCAGTTCCATTCCAGTCCACATCAATAATGAATAAATCCTAGTGAACATCTTCATGCTGCCTTCTATTGATCCTAAGTAAAAACTAAGGAGTAACTTATGAGTTAATCTTATTTAAAGTTACATAAAGTTGCCAATTTGCAAATGATTTGCAGATTCCTTTGTGTCTGTATCTGTGTGCCTATGTATGGGTATGTTTGTATGTGCTGACAAGCATGCCTTGTGTATGTATGATTAAACTTAGGTGTCTTTCTTAGCTACTTTCTCCTTATTTTGTGAGACGGCATCGCTCACTGGGATCTGATACTCAATGATTCAGCTAGTGTGACTGGCCAGGAAGCCTCAGGTATTATCCTGTCTCTGCTTCTCCAGTGATGGAATAATAAGTACATGTAAGCAGTCCCTGTAACCAGCTTTTCATGTGAGTCCTGGTGAATTGAACTCAGTATTAATGCTCATGTGGCAAGCACTTAATAAGCTATCTTCCCCGCCCGGATCTGTACCACTCTGCCTTCCTATCAGAAGTTTGTGAGTGTCTCCATTGCCAGGCATGTCACCTCCACTTGGCATTGTCAGTCTTCCTAGCTTCCTTTTGTTTGTGGGGGTATGGAATGTGCTGAGCTTGCTCTGGCTTTTGTCACTGCTTGGTTGCTTTCAGTTCACCATGTCTTTTTCCGTATCCTGGTGCTTTGTGCCAAACCTGGAGGAACTGTATCTCTCTCTCAATGTTATCTGTTCAATTTCAGAACATATGAAACAGCTTATATCTGGATATACTTCTGAAACGCAAACCAACCAACCCAGGGTAATGCCTCTTCATCCATCTCCCCTAGAAGTTTCTCACACTCTGGGCTCTTGTCTTTCTGCCTTCATATCCACCTAGAGCTAGGAAGCAGAACCTCCCTACACAGAAGAGCAGAGAAGAAGCTCAGATGAGGCAATCCGAGGCCTGTTGGGACACTTTTGTCCTCCCCTACTACATCAGCTCCTGACTAAAGACCCATTATCTCCTTCTGCCTTGTGATATACTAATCTTTCCCTGTCTGGGTCTTGAGGGTTGCATGTCCCTCCTCTTAGGAACTGGGGAATTATTGAATATCAATACAATAAGATCTGTTTCCTGGTATATTGAGCCTGCTGTACCTCCTATTTCTGTTAATATGGTATATTTTATTTTTTAAAACAAATCTCCTGTATACCTTCAGATGTTTTTAGGAGCAAGCCAGAATATTTTTAGCAGTGCTTAGGAGCTGAACCAAACAACTGTTGCATGTATTTTGCAATAATTCATCTTCCTAAGTTATTGAGAGTCATCTTTTGCTTATGGTCTGGCTGTCTCTTTCTGGTTCTCTGGAGAATTCACTTAGCTCACCATCTGTGCTCCTGATGTCCTTGGGTTGTTGGTCGTTCTGCTCTGATGCCCCCCGATGGTCCTACATCACATTCACTTAAGGTCTTCATTGACTGTCATTGGGAGTCTCACCTGCCTATTCCCAAATATTCCTTGTCAATGGCCACTGTTCCTATGGAGAAGCCTACAAGAAAGAACATGTATTTCTGGATAGGCATGCTTACTGACCCTCTTCTCCCCTCAGGCCTAAATATTGTGCCATCTACTTTTCCCAATAAAGACAGTGAAACATTGCTAACTCCTGGCCTGTCCCTAAACAGTCTTTCTGTCTGACCCTCACTACAGAGAAGACAACAGGACTGCTGTGGGCCCCTGCCCTCATGGAAGTGACTACCCTTTCTGCACTGAGTCTACATAGATCTCTTTGAGTCTTCAGTTTGTTGTTGATTAAATGCATTAGAAAGAACATAAAGTGATCACACCAGGGCCTGTGGGTATGTAGTTTATGTAGAGTCTTTTTATTAGGGTTGAAGTGACAGCTCCTTGAAACCTTTTCTTTACTGACCATAGCTACATTTTGGCTGATTTGTAGATCTTGGGTAATTGTCATCCTCCCTAGTTAACCTGCTCCTGGTTCTCTTTGGCTGCTTGTAATAAATTTTACAGCCATGGAACTGTGCTTATAGATTTCTCTCAGGTCCTCCAGCTTCAGAGACATTTTTCTTGTGACTTCAAACAATCAAAAACAAAAAATGAAAAACAAAATGAAAAACAAAAGAATAATGACAACAACCAACCTAGCTGACAACAGCCATTGCTAAGGTTCCTGTCCTCCTTTCTGTGGCCTGGACTACTACTGCAGCTCTTCGCTGCACAGGGAAGCAGTTTCCTTTTTGTCCCAAGCATGGTATAGCATTTATTTTTTTTTAGCTCACAGTGTTTGAAAAAGAAGCAGTTAACAAGGAATGCTAGAGCAGAGGCACAGGCTTTTTGTGGGATATGATTTCTTTGTATCTTTAAGGCAATTGCATCTTGGATTATCCAGATGTGATGTCAAAATATTTAAGTTAACCTTCTTGTAGTTTCTTGTCCATGAAGCCAATAGTAATTCGTCTAGGCTGTTCTATTGTTTCTTACCATTCAGTTAAACTTTGGGATGGTTGGTTTCCTGAGAACTCTCTGTTTTAGCCCTCTCCATAGCTACCTTGTTTAATGAGTTGACCATTCTTCTTTGACCTGTTTAATTAGGGGATGGATGATGAAGGGGTTAAATGCTTGTATCTCATCTGAGGGAACCACATCCAGTCACCTGCCCTCATCACTTTATCTGTAGATGTACTTCTGATGGTCATCCTTTTCTTTTTCAGGTTCCCATTGCTTTTAACAGTCCTTATGGCTTGTGTAGATGTGGCTACTTTTTAAAATTCCTGCCCTAGGCATTAGTTGTTTCTTCAGCAATAGTAACAAGCAGACCTCTTCTGTGTTGTCTGGACACCAGGGCTTCAGGAAACCATGACAGATGTCCTACTTATTAGCATAATTATTTAATCAGAATATAATTATTTAATGTAGAGAAGAAACACTGAAATGTCAGGGATGAAATGCTATGAAAATTAACTATAGCAACTGGCTCTTTGTATTTGAGGGGTTTCAGTTTTGTGGCCCAAAATACAGTTTGCAACTGCACTCAACAACTATTTATTAATACTGAAACATTTTATGACAAACCTATTACCATGAAGCTGATTTAAAATACATAGGAGTAAGTACACAGATGATAGGGAAATAATGTACCATTTTATTTGCGGGAGTTGAGCATCCATAGGTTCTAGTCTTCAGGGAATCCTGGAACCAAGTCCCCACAGATGCTAAGGACTGATAATGTAACTAAACACAAGGGGCTCCCATCCTGGTGAGCACACAACCCGAATAACCACAGCCATGGCCTGAAAGAAGAGAGAGAGAGAGACTAGTTATTGGAGGGGCGGGGGGGATGAGCAGAGGAGTTATGTCCAAGTCAATTCCTTCCTCCAACTAAGCATGCAATCATGGGGACTTCATTCCAAGAGGCTATGCATACCATTTAGGAAAGCACTTTAAAGGTGGGCACATTCCTGAGCATGCTCAGTTTGAGATCATAATGTATTAATGAAAGACAATTTGTGTGTGCTCAGCTGAAAGCCAAACATATGCTTAAAGGCTAAAATGGTGGACAAGAATGCATCTGAGCATGCTCACTGTGAAACCAAATGAAAATAAATGAAAATACATTAGATATGCTCTAAAATGTTAAAATATGGTCTGTCCCTAAAAGTGCCTGTCTTTCCTAGTGGCTGATACTTATGCTTATCTCATGAGACTAGAAAAAAAATCTGTATTTATTCTATACAGCTTTAGGGTCTTGTGGGTAGCATATACACTTGGCAGATTTTACTTCCATCTGAAAAGAAGCTCCTGACAATGAACACTAATGGCCATCAAAATGGACACTGGGAAATACGTAATCTCCAGCTCTCAGAGATAGGAGGGCAAAGGTTCACTGGCTTTATTTCAGCTACAGTGAGAAGACATTCCAAATTTGGCAGTGAAATCCAAAAGCTTATTTTGTCAGTAAGATAATAATTGGGAAGCAGGGATTGTTCAGTTGGCAAGGAGCATTGACCATTTTTCCAGAAGATCTGAGTTCAATTCCCAGCAACCACATGGCAGCTCACAATCATCTGTAAATCCAATACCAAAGGAGCCAGTGTCCTTTTCTGACCTCCATATGTACCGCATGCATGAGGCACACAAATAAACATGTACGCAAAACATTCACACACATAAAATAAAAATAAAATAAGAGAGAAGGTGATAACTGTCAAATAAAGAAATATGGTTTGAGGAGAAATATTTTAAAATATTACTGCAAATAAGGCAGGGACTTCCTCATTGGAGGAGGTGGCTATTGCTGTCATGGGAGTGTGCTGTTGCATTAGGGAAAATGGCTTGATACAGTCCAGAATGGAGGCTATTGCATCTGAGGGAGCATTGTGTCCTTAACAAAAGAGCTAAGATCCAGGAATTAGAGGTTTATTTTTTGCAGCTATGAGTAGGTAAGAAAGAACTGGGCATGAGAAGCAGGATGGCAGTGCTGCCTCACTGGTTAAACCAGGGATGTTTTACCTAAGGCCATCTGTCCTCAAGTGGATGAAAGCTTAGGAGTGCAGAGAAAGACAGATCAGTGGAGAAAAGGCAGCTCAAGTAGTCATTTATGAGAAACGGAAGAACATCGTTTGTAGGTCTATCTCTGGCATTATCTTAGATAAACAAGGAGATTATGGGTCTTATCCAACCTATATAGGGAGTAATGGTTCTTTACATAAACTTCCTTTCAGGTGCACGAAATGCTACGAGGGTAACACATTATTGAGGCATCTAGTTGCTTTTACTCATGATTATAGAATAGGCAGCACCTTATTCCATAGAATGTAATAATCTTTTCATGTATGAACTAAAAGTTTTGGTGTATAGGAGTCAACATGGCAAAGAAAGCAGAAATAGTATGAGTGGATGAAGGTTTTGAGATCAATTTGCTTTTATAGTTAAAACACATGGGACTCTACAGTCTACTGAAACTGATTACTCTAAGGTTCAGTTTGATGAACTTGGATTTCGGCCTCCATTCTAGTTTGATCTGGTTTGCCAGGGCCCAGTGGAGGACCTTGGTCTAGAAGAGTCCCTTCAGTTACACTTTAACAGGATTAAAGCAAAATATATCATTGCCAAGACTTAATCAGTTTTGCTTTATAACTTTTGAGCTAACTCTCCAACTCCCATTACTTGGTATTTTAAGCAAGTCTCATATAACTAAGGCTGGCCTTAAATTTGAGACTCTCTTACCTTCGTGTCTCCAGGGTTTAGATTCAGGGTGTTTACTATCACACCTGCTTAATATTTTCTCAGTCTTTATTGGGTTCTTGACCATGTATGTGCAAGTGTTATTGACTGTTAATTAGCCATGTGTCAAGGACTCTACTAAACACTTGGGCTACTGAATATTGACCCTACCTCCAAAGGACCACAGCTGAAGGTGGTGCATGTCTTGGTTGGTCAATGTGTAGTCATCAAGAAGGGAGTAAAGGCAAGATTTCAAAGGCTATGACAATAATCACCATATTTAGCATGATTTACATCCATGCATGAAAGAGAAGAATCCAGCTTAACTATAGAGAACTTAGTCTGAGCAACTAGATGAACTGAGAGATATTGTCTCATATCAAGGAAAAAAATGTATACATAGCAAGATATAATAGGAAGAGAACTGGAATTCAGTTGTATGCATTAAGCTTGATAAACCTCCTTCAGACCCAAGTCACTTTTCCGATGATTGAGTAAAGTCTGCAATTCAAAGATGCAATCTGGCAATCTGGAGGTGCCTTATAGAACATCATAGTCAGAGAGTTGACCTTGTACTATGATGACAGTATTGTTTGAACCTAATGAAGATTTTAATAGATTCTAGGCTAATAGAATTCAGTAATGAGGGAAGCCTACAATTTTCCAAAATAGCCTAATTTTCAAAACAGTATTCTCTGACCTGTGAGCATGGTGTTCTGATTAGCTGCACAACATTGTGTAGGTTATGTGGGCCTTGGGGCAAACTTCAAGGTTGACTTGATGCAATTCATTGGTGTGTTTCTTTGTCCTCTATTCATTATTCCCCGTGGCTAATTCATTCCCAGGAGACTCTGTGGTAATCGAATGGTATATGGAGAATGAATCTGGGTGGAGAGGTTTCATGATTAATTTTAAAGGACCATACTATAAATGAGATCTAGAACTATAAGAATAGGATTAAAAGTATACAAGTATATGCTCAGGTGACAAGTTAATGTTAGGTGTTGGAAACATTTGTTAGCTCTAGAAAGGGTCAGCGTCTGAATTATGTATTAAAGTAGCCATAGGAAGTAGGTTACAAACCACATTTTGAAAGAGCTAAAATTCATGACACCCTCTTACCATAAATAAATAATTCCAAGTAAATGTATTTTGAAAATTCTTGACAACTATAACATATTTTGAAAAATAGGCATAAGTAAAATTCCTTCAGCTGCTAGAAACAAAGTGTTTTAATCATAACTGGCAGTCAATGCCACAGAGACTATAGAAGTTTAGGGTGTACAGAGGCATAAAGGATGAGAATTGTGTTCTTGTTACCAGAACCCCTGTTATAAGGCCAGGCTCTTGGGTCAAAATGTCCTGTCTGTGTTATGAGAAAATAATATTGAATGTAGAGAAATGAAACAAAGAATTTATTTATATTTGGCTTTAGAAGAAAATACATCTCTGTGCTTATGTGCAAGTGTTGAATCACACTTAGAATTGATAATAAACAGAAGGTAGGGGAAAATACCAGGGGAATATTTTTCATGCTGTGTTTTAACAGATGTCTGGGCTATTCACTATTATTTTTACTTTGATAGGTTACCAAGCCATCAGATTTGATTTAGGAAGAATCTTGTAGGTAAATAATTATATTTCTAAAAATGATAGTTTCCAAGATGATAATTTTTTATATTATAATAAGGATAAAATGTATAAGTTGGTATATCTCATCAAAAAATTTGCAAGATTTTATCTATGTCCTTACTCAAACTACATCTATAATATATACATTGATAGGTCCAGAATTTATAAAAACTCTTCATTGAGAACTAGCAAATGCTTTCAAAATACTTTATACACTAAGATGTTAAAACACTGAGTAAAAGAAACCAAGCTGCTGTCCCATTGTAGCCACACAATGTATGCACATGTTCTCTGAGGGACTTCTCTTAGTGAATCTGTGAGATCAGATTCCTACCATCTTTGTCCTGACTGTATAGTAGACATCAACAATGATGAAAAGATGTGTACCACCAACTTCTAAAGTTCACAGTCACTACCTTCTTATATTTTTAGCCTTTGAAGTCTATGTTATTTAGTTTGTATGATATTAAAAAATTGGCCTCATAGAAAATAGTACATGACAACTATTGAAGTGAATTGATACCCTTAACAAATATAAGCCAGTTACTTTCAAGCATTTTATTAAACATATTCCATAGAGATATAGACAATTTAAATTAAGAATTGTGACTGTGATAACCAATAACTATGATAACCAATAACTAATCTGCACTCTGTGGAATCCAACGAACCATGCAAATGTTTTGCACGCTGGCCTGAGTAATGGAACTTAATTAAATCTAACATGCTTAGAGGAATAGCTGAAAATTGTGTTATTGTTTGCAACATGAATATATAAATAAATATTGCTAACCTGGATGAAAGAAAAAGCAAATAGTTCCTGATTTATGGGCAAGAGAGTGTTATGAGGCAAGAGGATGGATGTCAGAAGTCATAGGAAGGACATTGGGTCAGTTTCAATTAGCAAATCCATAACTTCAGGTTTCACACTGAGTCTGTGAAGTAGAGGTGAGATAGTAGACAGCCTTTGGACAAGGCCTCAGACCCCCTAGTCGTCTCTGGGTTTTAGTCAGGGCACAGTGGCACTGAAATAACTTTCACTGAAGTGATAGTTTAGAGATCAAAGATGGGAGTTACATGGGAAAAGCAGCTTTATTCATTGAAGCCCTCTTTGTCTTAGGAAGGATTTGGCAGCTTGACACAAAATACAGAACACAAAGGGATTTAATATTTTAAACAGCGAGGCAATTTAAAGGGGATAAGAAAAAGACAAATCCTAGCAAGACAGTGACCCCAAATGCCTTCCAACATCAGATGAACTTCCCAGAGATGACATACAAATTTAAATTTAAATTTTATTACATACAAGGAAGTAAAAATGTAATCCATCCCATAATCCTTCACACTGGTAATAAAAATAAAAGCAAGTGGTTCAGGGAAACATATTACTGTGAGATCTGAAAGCATTTTTCCACTAGTCTCTATGATACAGTATTTAAAAAAAAAGCATTTTCCAACTTTGAATAGAAGAATAAAGTTTAACGCTCTGCCTGTGTACCTCCCCCATGTATACTGGTGTGATAATACCACAAGTTTAGTGAAAGTAATTTGAAGGAAAGCCAGTCAAGATAAGGAAGTCTCCAGTGACCTGGCTTAATCTGAGTATAGAACCCACCTCAGCTGAACATCCTGAAAGTTGTCTTCCATATCTATTATAAATATGCTAGCCTTGTGATAAGAACCTTGAGGCAGTTGGAGGGGCATAGTTTTTGAAAAGCAAGTATCCAGTATCCATCACCATGAAAGGTAAAACACCATAAGAATGGGAAATGTTCCTTGACCAAGATTCTTGAATTGAGTGAAAGATGGGCTTTATGTGTCGATCACCTCTTTCTTAAATGGTTTAGTCTCATCAGATTAGAGCTCATTTTTATTGCCTTAGGAATAACTGGCTGGCCTTTTTAAAAGGACATCCAGATGCTGACTGGAGATCTCTGAGAATGGGATATGGACAATTCAGTGTCTTCAGATTTGGCCAGAGAGAGAAGAACCAGGGACTTGGTTCTAGGGATGCACACAGCCCTGAGTAATTCTGCTAGGAAGCAACAGAAGGGGCCGCTACATGGATGCCAGGCTTCAGGATATCCTCTTCAAACACTGTGTGAGTAGGAGGGTTCCTACTGCTCTTATGGTGGACCACAGCAATGTACAAACTTCTTCTTAAAGAAGAAAATTCTTTGTAAAGTTTCAATGGCTGTAGTAACACTTAGAATGGTTTTTAAAAGCTCTAAAATTTATTCAGATTTTCTAGGAGCTTTTAACATATCGCTTAAAGTCGACAAGGTCTGTGAAATATAGGGAACATTTTACAAATGAGAAAAATACAAAACAAAGCTTTAGAGATAATATGTAAATTGTCCAGATTGCCATTCCATTCAGAGTGAATGGACTGAATTGTTTCTTCTCCAAAGTTACAGACTTTGGATAAAAGTTTTAATAGTGATAAAGCAATGAAAGTGAAACCCTAACTTGACACAACAAGGAACTTAGAGGGGAAAAACACGCACTTAAATGTGTTCTCTTTCTGCAATATAGACTGGTCTGCAAGCAGGAAGAGAATCAACAGGTACAACCCATTCTCACATTGATCTTCATAATCAAAATGGTCATTAGAATTGTCTAAGTTTCATTGTATTTGTAGTAATGTTTCCCCTTTCATTTCTAATTTTATTATGATGGGTCTTCTCTTTGTTTTGGTTAATTTGGATGAGAAGTTTTCAGTCTTGTTCATTTATATCCTTAAAGATGTTTTTATTAACAGCTGAGCATTTTGCACAATGGTTTTTGGTCATATGCATTCCCTTCCCCCACTCCCTCCTAGGTTCCCTCTTACACCTTCTCCCAGTTCCATCCTTCTTCCATACCCTTTAAACATTGTGTTCTCTTTAAAAGAAAAATAAAACAACAAATTCTGATTTTCCTCCTATATATACTTCAGTGTGGGGCTAGCCACTGGAGTGTGGTCAATCTATTACGAGCCACTCTCAAAGAAAACTGATTCTCCTTCTTCCAGCAGCTCTCATTAACAATAGCTAGTCAGCTGGGGGTTTTATTCCCACCTAAAAGAGTTAAATGAGATTGGGGATTAGAGGACAGAGTAGAGAAGGGAATGTAGGGAGAGATAACTAACATTAAAAACCTTTGAAAATACCATATGGATGCCTACTGTTGTAGAAACCTTCTAAAATACCTGGTATACATTTGCACATACATATAAAACAGTTTAAGTGAAGGTACTTTATAATTGTGTGATACTACCCATGCTATACAAATTCAAAGCAATGTGCCAGATATAGGTTACCTCTTTCAGCATTGTTGGCCAGTGAGTTTCCATAGACCCTCAAACATTCTACTCTATTGCTATCGCTCTTGGTTATAGTCCAGAACTAGATGGTTAGACCCTGTTGTTGACCCACATACTGGAGCCATAGAACATGAAGAAGTCAAACTAGTACTAACCTGGAAGCTCCATCCCTGAAAACTGGATTTCATAATGCTGGATTGTGCTCTGTGCACTATCAGAGACAAAAGGTAATCACTGGTCTCACCAGTGTGTGAACCCTGAGAGCCATAATAGGGCTAATTCTGGAAAAATATAGTCAACAGTTAGAAAAAGTCATAGGAATAACCAAATACTTTGTGATTTAAGGCCTACCCGCCATGGAACCCATACCATGTTATCAGGAGCAAGACCCTGTGACTAGGCAGGTCATTGACTTAGATGAGAATCTACTACTAATCTATAGATATAGTATCAAACTGACTTTGGATGATTTATCGTTATACCCATGAATTACTGAATCTTTTAACTCTCATCAGAGAAACTTCCTTTAGGCAGAATAGATGGTGATTATCACAGATACCCAAAACTGGTCAAGGTGTTGGAAATAAAAGACTGTTGCTCAGCTCTAAAAGGGACATCTATATGACATCCTTCTTCCCAAGGTTCAGGGATCATCATTAAGGGGAGCAGAATGACTGTAAAAGCAAGAGGCAGATGACCATAATAAAGCTGTATCTTCTGGACACAACAGTGTAGCCACACATGTTAACTTACAGAGGGTCTGACTGCATGTGCAAGACTGGATAAGCTCAAGCCAAAAAACCTTGTTGCTTCTTAGTTTATTATTTTTTACTTCAGTTAATTTTCCCTTTTAAAAATATTTATCTCATAATTTCTGCCCTAATATTAATCATTATTTCTTGATTATTGCCTTTGAGTTTGTCCTTCATTCCTCCTTTCCTTTCTTCCTTTATTCTCTCTTTCCTTCCTTCCTTCGTTCCTTTTCTTTCTGACCTGTATGGTGCAGCAATATGTTATCTCTGACTCTGATTTTGATGGGGGTGCATTTGCCTATTAATGTTGCCTTTGTTGTATCCATAGACATTAGCATTCTTTTCAGACAGCCCTTGGAACTTCTTATTGCCTTCTCATAATTCTGATTAGTTTTAGTTAGAAGTCTATTTTGTCAGATATTAGAATATTTATACGAGTTTTTTCATATATACATACATATATGAAAATATATGTATGATATATATAATATTATATATATAATTATGATATATATAATATGTTATATATGTCATAGCTTTCCCTTCTGTTTTCTCCTAATGTGGTGTCTATTTCTGTTGGTGAAATATATTTTTTGAGACAGAAGAAAGAGGGATCTCATTTTCTTATCTATTCTGATATTTTGGGAAATTGAGCACTATCATTGAAAGATGAGTTTGTTTCTGTAATTTTTAAAATATTCTATATTACCTATTATCTTATACATAATATATATGCCTCTTAGGTTTAATTGTTTATCAGCCCATCATGGCTTCTTTAGTGTGCTTGTTCTTATCTTCAAAGTGAAGTATTCCTTCTTGCAGCCTTTGTAGAGTTGTCTTAGTTGTTATAAACTCTTTTGGTTTGTTTTAGTTGTGAAAAGCTTTTATTTCTCGCTTGCTTGCAAAAGAAAGTTTTCCTGGGTGTAATAGTCTGTGTTGACAATTGTACAGTCAATGTTCTATAGCTCTGACAAGATACCATGATGACAGCAACTCTTATTTTAAAAAAGAAAAGAAAGAAAGAAAAGCTTTAGTTGGAGCTTGCTAACAGATTCTGAGATTTAGTTCACTGTCATTATGGCAAGAGTCTTGGCAACATCCAGGCAAACATGGTGCTTGAGAGGTAGCTGAGAATTCTACATCCAGATCCACAAGTAACCTGAAAAGAGAGCCACTGGGACTGGCTTGGGTTTTTGAAACTTCAAAGCCCACCCCCAGAGACACACTACTTCCAACAAGGCCACACCTCCAAATTCTTCTCTAGTGATGAGTAAGCATTCAAATATGGGAGCCTATGGGGGGTATTCTTATTCAAACTGCCACAAAAACTCTTTCTAAGCCCTTCTGGCTTTAAATGTCCAACAAAACAGTTTGTTGCTATTGTGCCTTTGTGCATCACTTGGCCTTTCTCTCTTGCCACCTTCAATACCCTCATTTATTCTTGCTGTTAAACTATAAATATGTGTGAGTAGCTTCTTTTCTGGCCTGTCTACTTGGATTTCTATAGGCTTCACTGACTTTGATTAGCTTCCCTCTCCCTACAGTTAGGATATTTTCTTCTGTGACTTTATTGTCGATATTTTCTATACGTTTGATCTAGAGTTCTAGATTCTCTTCCTCCTTTGTCTATAATCCATACATTTGGTCTTTATATAGTGTCCCAAAGATCCTCTATATTCTCTTCATGTCTTGCTTTCAATTTATTATTTTCTTTGATTGAATTATCTAATTCTTCTGTCCTAACTTCTAGCTCTAATACTTTGCCTTCCATCTGATCTTTTCTGCTTCTGAAGCTTGCCACTGAGATATATATTTAGCTAATCAACATTTTTCCAGTTTCATTTCAGTTTTCATTTGAGTTTTCTTCACTGTTTCTATCTCTCTACTGAATTTAAATTTTTTGATATCCTGAATTTTCTCTATCATTCACTCCTTGGAATGTGATCATATTATACCTGTTCTCTTGAAGTTCACTCAGATATTTGTTTGTGTCTTCTTTGATTGCTCTGAACTCACTGAACATACTTATATCTGTACTTTGGAAATCTGTGTCATGAATTTTATCTAAATTGTTTTCTTTACAAGCCATTTCTGTAGAATTATAGATTGGGGGATGGGCATATTGTTTTAGTGTTTTATATTACTTATATTTTTACAATGAGCACCTGAGTTATGGACTTTTGATGTGTTTTTAGCCCATAGGGTCTGACTCTTGATATAGAATGATATGCCATGTAAAGGAAAGTAGAAAGATGAAGAAGGTTCCTAAAGTAGGTTGGGAGTGGTGGTGTTTTGGTCTTTTTCTGAGATGGCGACATTTCATAGAACAGTTGGGGGGGGGGATTTCCTGAAGTGGTGGGAGGCCACAACCTGGCCATGGTGTTTCTTGTCTCTTACCACCAACCACAAGAAACAAAATGGTAGGACAGGTTCTCTAAGTAGTAAAGGACAAGGTTGGGCTGTTTCCCATCTTTTCCCAAGCTGGCTGCATTGAGTGGAACAACCAGAGAAGTCCAAGAAGTCTGTTGTTTAAAGTCAAAGTTATGATGAGACACCAAGGAACCTGCATACCATCTGGGTGTTGTGCATGTCTGTTCCTTTAATCTCACAGGCCTTCATGATAGAAACGCCCTGTCCAAAAGCATATTCTCTTTCTGCCACATTGCAGACCACATTCCACACAAGGTGACCGCTCTTTGATTAATAGTATAAAAATTCAAGAGGTAAGTTCAAAAGATGGCTTACAGATGAATAGAGGTTTCTGTGGATGTTATTTGTAAACTACGAAAATGATGTTCAGAATCTAGAGGTGCATGGGACTTGGGATATAGGATGGTATTCTCAGTACTAACCATAGCATTCCAACACTAGTTTCTAATCATAGTATAACAATAATTTCACAGTCTCAATGTTGCAATTGCCATGTGGTATCTGCTTTATAGAGCTCATCATAGGTGATCAGTGACTGCCTTTGATGGATCCATTTGCATAAAAGAATTTACAGACCACTTGCATGATAGAACTGCTCTGGGGAGGGGGATGCTTAGTAAAGACAAAATAAAAAAACTGTTAGACTCCAAATGGGTAAATGTTTGGGCGTTCCTCTGCTCTTCTTTATTTTGTGAGCAGAAGGGTATTAGTGTGAATATTTTTAGTCCGTGAACCTGAATTGCTAGAAAATTGCTTCTGTGCAACTTCAAAAGCCTTATGCATAAAACTTGCTTAGTCACTGTTTTGCTGTTCATGTGTATGGATTAGGCATTCAGGAGATTTCTCCCAAAGTTCCACTTGTAGCATTGATATACTTCAGGTTCATAAGCAGTCAAGCCTACCTTATGGACTTTTTGCTTTTTTTCAATCTTCTCTCTAGCCCCCAGGCTATAGCTCAGTGTGTCTGCCTCTCAGAGCAAACTGATCAGTACAGCAACTGGTCTGCATGTGAAACCATATATGTGTGCAGAGCACACACAGAGATGATCCAGGAGGAGGACTGGAAGGAACTCATTCTTCTTGATTGACCTTCATTCTGAAGGCAAATGTTGAAATTCTTTGTCTTATTTAGATGTGGACAAGAATGTGGTTTGGATAAGAAATACATGAGAATCCATTGGTTCTGATGCAGTAGAGTTCCAGAGAGAGTAGCTTTTCTGCTCCATGATAAGTAACCAGTGGCAGAAAGTAGCTGACACTCTTCTATTCTTAGAGATAAATTTGGCTATATTATGAAAAGTACCATTTGCACCGAGAACATTACTTCATTTGTGTTTTGTAATGTAAGATGATCAGGCAAGGGTCAGAGGTAGACCTTCAGCTCAACAAGGGGTAGGGCTACATCTTCAGCTCAAGGTTCCATAGTCAAACAGAACAGTATTTTTCAGAGCGAGAGCGAGAGCGAGAGCGAGAGCGAGAGCGAGAGCGAGAGC
>NW_021604569.1:17324224-17413316 GCF_004785775.1 Grammomys surdaster | reverse complement strand
AGCGAGAGCGAGAGCGAGAGCGAGAGCGAGAGCGAGAGCGAGAGCGAAATGAGTTGGTAGAATTTAAGTTAAAGATCCAGTGTTTGTTGATAGATAATTCTCACATATTTGCATCTGTACAGTGTTTTTAGAAATCTTATACTTCTGAACTCTAACATTGTAGTGTGCTTTTAAACTTGTAAGAAACTGTACAGAAATTTCTACGTTCCTATAGCTGGGAGTTTTTTCTTTCCACACACAGGGGCAAAGGCCCTAGGTGATACCTCTGGAGGTGGCTCACTTCCTTCTCTTCAGATTCCTCATCCTATTAGAAATCCTTGCCTGATATTTCTTATAATATATGAGAGTGTATGCCGACATTTTCATAGAGCTCTGTTTTGTGAGAAATGATTTTCTTCATCTGCATTCTGTGGCTGTAACTGAATAATTGTGACTGTGTAACTGGAAGAGAAGAAAGTTTTACTAAGCTCATTGTTCGAAAGGTGTGGAAGGTCAGGCTTGGATGCACCAATAGGGTGAGGTCCATTCTGTAGGTGGAGACACTCTTCAGAGTTCCAAGTTGATACAGGGCATTACATGATACAAAAACAAAAACAAAAAATGTCACAGGCTAGGCCTCCTCTTCTTAAAAAGCTTCAGTCCTGTTTGATGGGGCCTTATGGCCTCAGTCAACATTGACTAACTACCAAACATCCCACCTTCAATCTCTAGTCAAAGTTTCACCTTCCTAATATTTTTCAGTGAGGTTTAAATTCAGCATGGGCTTTGATAGAATCATTCAAGCCATAGCAACCTCTGTTTCTAAGTGAGGAGCCTTGTTCATGTGACAAAAACATTGCTCATGGGGCTGGAGACATTGGTCATGTAGTAAGAGGCCTATGGTTGATTCCTAGCTTCCTAGCACAAAGCAGCACAGTACATCCAGGCACTGCATAGACATATATGCAAACAAAACACACATACACGCACATGCACGTATGCACGCACACGTACATGCTCACGCACACACACATTCTTTCTCAAATTGAAAAGCTATTGTTCACATTATATGTGGAATAAAATAAGCCACAGTCATTGTTGTAGATTTCTTTTTATTTTCGTGAGATAACATCTTACCCTGTAACCCTGGCTGGCTTGGAACTCTTATCAATTCTCCTGCAACAGCTTCTTAAGTGACGGGATTAAAACTAAGAACCTCTTAGAGACTATTCTAAATTCAACTCTTGTAAGTGATGTTATTAGGATTACATGAGCATTTAATACATACATGCTAAATCTGAAAGCATGTACATGAATGAAGAAATGGCTTCTGCAATTCCATCTCATCAGAATGATAGCTAGCACAGAGGAACTTTTAAAAAGCCCTGAATGTACATTTATCTACTTCAACATATTTAAATAAACTTTGGCTATATTATTTATTTTAGTGGTATTTGTTTTGGTTTTGGTTTCTTTGTTTAAATTCAGAATCTCTCTATATAAAAATCTAGTCTGGAACTTACTGTGTAGCCCAGTCTCATACATAATCTTCCAGCTTTATCTTTCCAAGTATTAAGATTATAGATATTCACAACCATGGCTGGCTTTGTTAGCTTTACTTGGATATTTGTTGTTGGTATGTTCAGCTTAGTTAAGGAAGTCTCAGAAAGACTTTAAGAACATTGACACATGTTCGCGAACAAAACCAGGAAAGCAGTATTGAAGAAAGCTACCCAGGGACATCACAGTGAACACATATCCTTATTTGTTTCCATAAAGTGTGCTCCCTCCCATCATGCATCAGTGAGTTTAAGAAAGCTCTGATCTGGAATAGTATATATACTTGCACATGCTTGGACATTAATATTATTGAGAATAAATATGGGAAATGATATAATCATTTATGCAAACTCAGTGTTAGTAATTTATATGTGCAAGCACTTTGAAATGAAGCAAAATTGTACAATATGAATATGGCTGTGTGACTAAGGCCATCTTGTGGCGAATTAGAGTGGAGCCAGTTTGGAGAGGCTAGTGTGACTATGCAGAAAAGAGCCACGTTCCTCATGCTCTCACACTTAATGCCAGATGTCTCCCAGCATTATTCATTGTTTCTTCCTTTTAAATTTCTTGCTTACTATAAGCAGTAAGAAGCGTACTCCAGGGTAACTTCAAATATCAGCCCACACGCATCGAAGTCCACATTCAGTTACACTTGCACCTCTATTATTAGAGCTGTTCCTGATGATTTCAGACATGTATAGCACTCAGGCTACATGTGAGAGATATCAGGGCCAAGACTCTAGGGAGAGAAGAGGAGTGCTGCTCCTCGCTGGACTACATAGGAGGCATTATCCTTCAAAAGATCTAAGGTTATTTCAGTAGTGAGCCCACAGAGCCATGATACATTAGGACTACTGCCCAGACTACTTCACGTAAATTACTTTACCAAAGCAGTTACTCAACCAAAGCAAACAAACACTCCTTAAATCAAGGATCACTTTTTGATGAATAGATATATTTCACTGGTCACAGAAAAGGCTTTTCACCTGCAGCACCCACAGTATAGGCAGAACACATGTTGTTATTTTGGTCAGCTAATTTCCTTCATATTTACTCTAGCAGAAGCAAAGGTATGAGATCAGGTCAACAATTGTGGCTGATGCTCCCTACAGAGCACAGCCCTGAGATGTTGGAAATAGGAGGGTATCTGCTGGAGTATGGGACCCTGGACGGTCAACTGATTTGCCCCAATCCTTAGCATGAGCACCCTAAAAAAGAAACAATATGAAGCTGTCTAAAAAATGCAACAAATATATTAAAAACCATTTTAAATATTTTTGAAAAGATGGATGACAGAAATAAATGTCACTGAATGGAAGCACCTTCTATTTTTTAAAAAAAAAAAAAGTTCTTAGGAATGGTTTAGATCAAACCACCCATAGGACAAGCCCCTGTAATTCTTCAGTCAAAAGCTTTAAAGATCAGTAAAGAACAGCAGAAACTGGGTGAGTTCTCTCAGCCTCCCTCACCCCCTCACTCCCCGCTCACTTGTTTGCTTACTCAGTTTCTCATCCTTTCCTCCCTAGTAGATGCTGTCCATACCTCCAACATGGTAAATGTCTGTGTTCCTGACCAGACTTACCATGGAATCAGAGAAAACTTTTCCTTTTAGAATATCAAGGGATTTTTGTTTGGTTGGTTTTGTTTTGGTTGTTTGTTTTTGTTTTGTTTGTCTTTTCTTTATGATTTGATTTGAAGATATCACTGTGAGTTGGTGTCGTGAAGTTAGATAGGTCTAATTTTGAAAGTTATTTCTGTTTTATGGTATTCGTCTTGGTCACAAACCTTCTGGCTTTTGTTAACATCTAATAAATTTATTTGCATATAAGTTTTACAGAGACACTTTTCCTGTCTCTGGTTTAGACAGACTCGCTCAATATTGGGCTTTTAGACAGCTATGCCATAAAACAGCACGAAGTTGAAATTGAGCTAATGTTTTTGTGATTGCAATCACTGGTGCTGTTTTTGGAATTACAGGTGGCATGATAACTTGTAAGACTCTACAGAAATCATAGATGTCCAACCTGCATGTAGAATCCTAGAAAAATGTATACTTCAGTCTTCAAAGATGGAACCAGAGTGACTTGCCAAAGAAAATGTGAGCTGGGCATGCTGGATCCACTGACCCCAATCACTGTTCTTTCTGCCCCTGTTCCCTACTTCAGGACTTCCTTTTTCTCCTATTCCACAATCTATTAATGTTTACATTCAACTATGGCCCTGACTTATTGTCTAATGTAGAATAAATTTTTCCTAGAGAACTTTTATTGCACAATCTTAGAAATGCATCATGTTTATGTTCGCCAACTGACAGAACAAAGCCAGTTTGTCCTGGCTTAAGTGGAACTCTGAAGATGAGGAGGTTATTACCTAAACATACTAAATATAAGTGCTGTCATGCTTTAATGGCTGACAAGTTAGAATTATTGTTTTCAAAAGCCTTGTACTTTCATAAAATCTACTCCCATATGGGAAATTTCCACCCGAATCTGTGATGCCCAACTAGTGTCTGAGTTAAGTCTGACCAAGTTGACCCTTCACCTGGCAAGCCCAAATGTATCTAGATATCACTAATTCTCCATCTTTTGTCTACTTGTTCTCCATCAGCAAGAACCCCCTAACATAGATTCTTAACCTATGGGTCATGACCTCCTTTGCAAACCTCTATCTCCAAAGATATCTACATTACAATTCGTAACAGTAGCAAAATTACAGTTGTGAAGTGGCAACAAAAATAGTTTTATGGTTGGGGGTCACCACAACATAAGGAACTGCATTAAAGGGTCACAGCATTAGGAAGGTTGAGAATCACTGCCCTAACTCTTCCCCTGTGTCTTCTGCATCCAAATATTTCCATAGCCAAATCCAGAAACCTTCAGTGATTTTTACCTAGTCCCTCTTGGTTCTCAGACACAATGGCCTTAATCTGCAGTTTTGCCTGTTTCACCCTCTCTGTACCTCTGAGGTTTCTCCACCTCTCCAGACTCCAGCTTTTCCCACCCATCTGCTGCACAGCAGCCAGATTGATTTTTCTAAGATCAAACTCTTCTCACACCAGTGCCCAGCTTACATCCTTGCATGATGTCCTTGTAGTGCCAGACATAATATTCTCACACCCAGCTTCGCATTCCAATATCTCTGTGATCTGGCCACTCACAGACCTCAGTCTGTTTCCGTGTGAGCCAAGATGCTAACTTCCACCCCAGTTCCCCAGTGTGCATGTGGCCCTGTTGGACTAGATCCCAAATCAGAGTCGTGGCTCTCTTCTGCTCTTCTGCCTCACATACTTCCTGGGCTGAACTTGAAGCACCATATAAATTTTTTCATTTCAGCATCTATAGTGTCTAAAAACAGATCACACAAAAGGCGCTGGGCTACATAAGGACTGAATTAACACATAATTTCTAACCTAGGAATTCATATATTTCCCCTTCTTGATATATACATAAGTATCTCAGAGCATTATTATTACAGCCAGAGGAGAAGGTTCCCCAATCATACAGCCATGATGGCAGTTTAACCCAAATGAGGCAAAATATTATGATACAAATATATTCTTCTTTGAAGGGATAATTAGCAGTTTGGCAAGTTGTACATGGAAAACGGGAAGCTATAAATCTCCTACCTGCATAATTTAACCCAACTTTAAGTAGAAGGTCTGTGAAAGGGTGGATGCTTTTAAAATGTGGCTTGTTACTTGCTGAATGATCAAAAAATGACAAGTTATATAGATAGCTTTGTTTTAAAAATAATCTTAAAATGGTCACTGCCAGGATGTAAGACTCTGTTAAGTCAATGGTTCTTAACCTGTGGATCGTCACTCCTTTGGAGGTCAAGCAACCCTTTCACAGGGGTTACCTAAGACCATCACAAAACACAAGATATTTACACTATGATCTGCAGCAATAGCAAAATTACAGTTACAAAGTAGCAACAAAGATAATTTTATGGGTGGAATCACCACAACATGAGGAACTATATTAAAATGACGCAGTATTGGGAAGGTTGAGAACCACTGCCCTAAGCGATGTAATATTAGGAAAGGAAAATGTGAGCAGTTTATAATGTAAGTATTAATTGGTATATAAGTGTCATCTGGATTTTGACAAGTCATTTGTTATCTCATATCTATAAATATGAGATGTTCATATTTAACTTAGCACAGTGGTATTTCCTGTATTGGAGACTTGTTTAATGATCAAGGGTACAGAGCCTGTCAGTGGTCCCTGACTATCATAGTTATCATTGTACCCTTCTTAAAAACATATTAGGTGGTATAACCCTTTGCTTCTTGGGTATGGTAAGGCTAATGTCTCAAGACAGTTGCCACTGGAAAAGTTCCTTTTACTTACACATATCAAGAGATGTCAGGGGACAATTCAGGAAGCACATGTTGGTCACAAGCCAGAGGCTGCCTGGGAAAACAGAATTACAGCTTTAACTGTGGCATCTTCAAAAAGAATAACTGGACAAGGTTGGTGTCTTAGGGTTACTACTACTGTGATTAAACACTATGATCAAAGACCAAGTTGGAGAGGAAAGGGTTTATTGGCTTTAACTTGTACATTGTAGTCTATCACTGAGGAAGCCAGGTCAGGACTCAAGCAGGGCTGGAAACTGGACGCAGGAGCAAATGCAGAGGCCATTGAGGGATGCTGCTTCCTGACTTGTTCCCCATGGCTTGCTCAGCCTGCTTTCTTATAGAACCCAAGACCACCAGTCCAGGGATGGTCTAGCAACAATGTTCTAAGCCCTTCCCCATCAATCACAAATGTTAAAAAAATGCCTTACAGCTGGATCTTATGAAGGCCTTTTCTGAATTCAGGTTCCCTCCTTTTAGATAACCCTAGCTTGTGTCAGGTTGACATAATACTAGCCAGCACAGCTGGACAAGCAGGCTTAGGACTGGAAGAAGGTCAGCATGTTTAGGGTACAGAGTAGGGCCTAGTTGTCTGGAATCTGACTCTGCAGTCAAGTGAGCAGATCAGGTGAAGGTGGGGGTCCTCAGTGAGATCCCCATGGGTTTGGAATAGGGATTCCCAGATGTAAGCTGCCTTTGGGAATATGCTGATCCAGCAAAAGCACTTCCTTCCAAGACAGCAAGCCTTGGATGTAATAGTTTCTGAATTTAGACAGCAAAGGATGAGTATTAAGGTGAGATTTTCCAAACAAAGCCTCAGTAGTAAGTCCTAGCCACTGATGAGATCAGTCTTAAGAGGAGCGATCTGCTATGGGACAGGTCCATTCTATCTATAGAGTGCTTAACGTAGCCAGGTGGAGCTAGACCTGGAGTGGTCAGGAGATTTGGGATGGGGTTTGGTAGCATGTGAATTTTCCCATCTCAGGAGTAGATTACTGCACAGCATTAACTGCTGGATGTGCAGTACTTCCTCTCAGCTGAGGTAGGACTCAGGAGCTATTCCCTTGTTCAGTGGCAAGCATGAGTGACTTGCTCTCCCAAGGATAAGAAGCAGTTGATTCCCTGACCTCTGGGAACCAGACCAAAGACCCTGAACAAAGCACCCTAGTACCCCTTTATATTTGTTTTTGATCTATATGACCTAGGGTGGTACAGTCTTGTGTAATAAGCACCCAGTGGCCTTAAAAGTTGAATAATACTCACATCATCCTATTTTCTAGTCAGCTTCTCTATAGCTTCATCTGGGAGCCATCTTCCTCCTTTTTCTAATTTGCAGACTCTTGCCAAAAAATATGTGTAGATAAGTGCTCTGCATCCAGGTTCTGCATCTCTGGATTCAGCCAACCATAGCTGGAGAATATCTGCAACAACACCAAAAAAAAAAAAAAATCTGCACCAAACATCCACAGACTTTTTGTGTATTTATTTCATAAACAACACAGTATAGCAGCTAATGTTATAGCATTCATGATGTATCGAGCGTTTTAAATAATCTAGAGATGATAGGCAACTAGGCAACATAGGGAGGTAGGCCTTAGTTTTATCTGCAAACTGTAGCATTATATAAGAGACTTGAGCATCCACAGAGCTTGTTATCCATGGGGGATCCTGAGACTAATCCTCCATGACAACTATGTATCTGTGATTCAGTGACTGCCACTTTCTATTTCCTCAGAACACCTATGCTCAAACTCTTCTCCATGAAAACACATATCATTTGTAGATATCAGTGATACAACCTTATTCCTGTAACTGTTCTTTGTTCTTTAAATAATTTGTATTCTCTAAGAATATTAAAATATACAGTCAACAAAATGAATATGCTAACAGATTAATAGATCAGAAAGGAATTTAGTCAGAATATGTAGAAATGACTCAGCAGTCAAGAGCATGTACTGTTCTTGCAGAGGTCATGAGTTCAGTTCCCAGTACCCATCTCAGACAGTTTACAGCTCCCTGTAACTCCAGGTCCAGGAGAATCTGATGCCTTCTGTAGATATCTGGAGAAATGTATGTATACTACCCCACACATAATAAGATAAACATTTTAGATAAATGAATTTGCAAAATTTTCTAGTTTTAAAAATGTTTTAGGAGTTTCCTGGATTCCATATCCTTTTTATAAGAGCATTTGAACCTAGAATTTGGAGGATGTAGATGTTCTCCTTTGCTCAAATTTTCCAAGTTTGACTCAAAGTTATCATAGCAGCTCATACCTTGTGATATCCTTGTCCTTGAAGAAAAACAGTTAACATACCTTGATTGTAAATGCTTTTTCCTTTTATAAACACATTGCTATTTAATAATCTGCTCAAAAGTCATTATTTAAATAAACTGGGGCAAGAGATCCCTGGGGACTAAATGTACTGCAGATATTTGTGCATCTAGCCAGTGCAGCTGCAGGCTCTGAGCATGGTCCCTGTAACTGGGAAAGAATTGGAAGGAGTGCTCCTCATAGCCTTGCATGTGGGATGCAATCCATCTCAAGATCACTTCTGTGTATCCAATTTACCCATCTGCTTCTGCGGCAAGCAAATTTCAGCCATGACAAATAAATGCTCTGCATTTTACTGTGCTTGTCTATCCAGTCAAGAATCTGTCTACCACTTAAGACACTAGATCTAGTCTAATGCTGCCTATGTAACTTTCACTGTGTGCCAACTGCTGGCTTTATTTCAAAGAGACTCTATTTTGCCAGACCCTTGAGGATGTGTATTCAGTGACAGCAAGTTTGCTCTGTCCTCGGCTTATTAAATATGACTCCTATTCTTACTGGATGCTAGAGAGGCATCACTTCTTTTCTTGATTGTGGAGGCATTACAGGCCTATGAAATAGAATAAGAAGATATGGGATGACTGAGCATAGAACCAAACATAGTACACAGGAAGGTTGAGTACTCCACACTAGCACAGTGAGCAGACTGAGTTTAGAATCTCAGCACAGGGCACAGGAAGGCCAAGCTCACTACTTTAGTGGGGAATGCAAGTCAGGGCATAACAGTCAAAAACTCTCATGCCACTGTAGGTGACATATTTTTCTATCTATTTTTAAGGGTTTAATCATGAAGTATATGAAATAAACTAATGGCAAGGAAAAATTGTACAAATTTGTTTATGTGCATAGATTCAGATAAGTTTGGGAGACCCAGTCTTTCTGTAGAATTCTCTTAAGCCCAGCATCCCTAGAACTATGATAAATATGGTGTCATCTGCACAAGATGTAGATGGGGGTTGGACAGCACTCTGGACAAGAGTTATGTTTATTCCTCATGTACACCACGTCTGTAAGCAGTTGTGAGCATACACATGCACACACCTTCATCACCACCACCATCACCATCAACTTCTACATAGATTTTACTGGGCAAGGTTAAAAACTAATTTCATATCGCATAAACAGAGACATAGCATGGAAAAAGGCTAATGTCAGACAATATGCCTGTCTAAACTGTCTAACCTATATGGCTTACCAAGTTAATATGCTTCACAAAAATGCTAGCAATTACATTATCAGCAAATTTGGGTTCATGTATTCATTCAGCAGAGTTGAGCTGCTATTTCTTGTACTGAGCTAGCCACAGTATAGCAGACCTTAGAACAACCTGCTATGGAGGCTGTGGGAAATGTTGAGGAGAAAGAGCTGTGACAAAATTACCCTAGCCTTAGCACTCAGCCTAAATTCAATCTCTGGCAGTTTTGAAGGCAACATCTGGACTTAAGGTGTTGACAAGCAGCCCTTCCATCCTTCTGGACATTCTGAAGGAGGAATCTTCCCTGATTCCCTTCAGCTTCTGGTGGCTGTCAACCATCTTTGGCTTCCTGCTTTGTGGAAGCATTGTTCTTACTTCCACTTGTACTTCTTCATTACTCATGAAGACACTTGGTAGTTTAGGGCTGTGTGGGTCCTTCATGATGATCTCATATGGAAATTATTCACTTTATTCTATCTGTAAATGCTTCTTAAAGAAGGCTTCACTGGTGGGTTCTAAGTGGAAATACATTTTGACATCATCATTATAATGGTTAATCTTAATAGTCAACTTGATTGGGTTTAGTGTTGCCTCAGGTGCTTACTTCTGGGCATGTATATGAAGCTCTTTCTAGAAAGTTGTAACTAAGTGAGGAAAGGTCAAACCTAAATGTGGATGGTACCATCCTACAGGGTGGGTTCCCAGACTGAATTTAAAAAGGGGAAAGGGGGCAGCCAACTGAGTATTAGCATTCAGCTCTCATTTCTTCCCAGCCTCCAGCTGCCATGCTCCTTGCCCACCATGATGAACTCTGCCATCTCAAGCTATGAGCCAAAACAGCAATCCCTTCCTTAAGTTGCCTTTGCCAGGTATTATGTGGTAGCAGAAGCAACAGCAAAAACCCATTTGACCCAGCTGGTGTGCTAAACATGCAGCCAGCACATAGTAGACAGAGATTTAAAGTCTAACAAGAGGAAAGAGAATTCCTTATTTAGCACTGTGGTCTAGCCTGATTTCAGTTGTTGTGAGAAAAATCCATAATGAAATGAACTTGAGGGAAGAAAGGGTTTACTTCAGCTTACATTGCCAAGCCACAGCACATCAGCCCATCATTGAGGGAAGTCAGAGCAAAAACTCAAGACAATAATCTGCAGGCAGGAACCATGGAGTACTGCTGCTTCCTGACTCATCCAAGTCAGTTTCTTATGCAGTCAGACTAGCCCACTTAGGGATAACTGCCATCCATAGTGAGCTGGGTCCTCCTAATCCTCAATCAAGACATCATCACCATACAATCTGATCTTGGCAATTTCTAAATTAATTCCTCTTCTCACATGACTCTAGGTTGTGTCAAGTTGACGATGGAAGCTAATTAGCACATCTAGCAATGGTGCCATGTAGCAGAATGTGACTGAAGATAGCCCAGGGTATGACATCAAAGGGGAAAAGTGTAGGACTGGAAAAGGCAGCCTGGTTTCTGGTAAAGCATGGGCTAAAAATCCCTGGAGATCCCAGGCAATCCTGAGGGGGGCCAGGTGACCCTGAGGAACCGAAGGTGACCCTAAGGGATGGCAGGTGTTTTACCATGCTCCCAGACTCCAGGCTCCTGACATGAGGCTGCAGCCCTCAATAGATTTGTGTCTTTCAGTCATGTAAGGGTAATGGCCCTAGCCGCTCCACAGGTAGAGGGCGTGACTACAGGGCATAGAACATTAAAACAGATCTCCATATTAATGAGGTACTTAAAGGACAGAAGGTCTTAGCCAATTAAACTTTCCTTCCTAGACCCTCCTCCCTGCAAGAGGTATTTAACCTCAGGCCCGCCTTGAGAAAATGGGGTATGGTTTTTACTCACCTACACTCTGCTATGACAATAAAAGCCTTAAAACCAAGGACTGTTTCTCTTTCATTGGGATCTGCCATGGGGAGCCATGGAGAAGGTCTTCACCTACAGAGCCGCTGTCTAATCTCCCACAGAAGACCTCTCGGCCTTTCCAGCCGCTGCGACCACCAACCGAAGCAAGCCGACAACCGCTACAAACCAAGGACTCTCCCTACGGGACACAGCTGGAGCATTTCTCATCCTCTCCACTTCGGCAGTGGGCCAATCTGGCCCATATGCCCCCACTTCATTCTTAGCTTTTTCTCGGCTTCCAACTTTGCTTGGATTCCCAAGAGCCTGAGAACCAGATGAGCTAGCTCTGGCTCCCCCTGGGACCCCAGACTGCACTCCTCAACCCCCAGAGCAGTGTTCCTGCAGTGGCTTCTCACAACCTGCACTAGTGTGGGATAAGCACAGTCAAACTTCCCATGCCTCTGCCTCCCTGAGCAGCCCTAGCCCCTTAGTGGAGCAGACGCGGGGACCCCACCTTTAACCCAACAGAAAAGAAGGAAAAAAAAACATGCTGGAAAGAGACTAGATCCATGCAGCTTTCACTGCATAACACAGGGTCTCCCTCTCACTCCTCTAGACATCCCCCATGTTTATTCTGATGAATCCCAGAGAGTTTGACATTCCCACTCCCTCTAAGTCATTCTTGCATGTCTGGAATAAAGATTGGATCCATGAAACCCAGATATACCCTGAATAGTCAGTCACTGGGAATCAGGCAATGATTACATGTTCCTGAACTTCCTTTTACTGATCCCTACTCTGAATAGTGGATGCTAACAACCCAGACCCTGTGGCTACTCCCTCCCAGTGACCTCACAGATAGAAACTCAACCTCAGTAGTTCTATTCTAGAGAGTCAGGGTCGCACCATCCTTGACCTGGGAGTTGTGATCTCTGAGGACTAAGGATATGAGTGCAGATGAGACCAAGGTTGCCATTTAGAAGAAGAGGCAAAGGCCAGTAGCCATCCTTGAAGCGTGTACCCTTACTGGGCAGCACATGCTCTGGATCAGCACTTGCCAGAAGTCTATTCATAGTCCGAGGGGATGATTCTCTTTTGTATTTAACCAAGTCTTTATAAATACTTTAAAATTGAAGAGCAGAAGATCATCTGTGAGATACAACTACATCATGTTTCTTGTGGTGTTTTGAGAAGAGATGGGGTAGACTGAGCACCATACATCTAGCCTTCTTACTTCTAGGGAGTCTTGTTGTCCTGGTGTATTGTCCTCTAGAGGAACAGAATGTATAGAACAAGTACAAAGAGTACACACACACACACACACACACACACACACACACACACACACTTTTCCAGTCCACAAGGGTGAATATCCTAGCTAGTCTTCGGTATACACTAGAATCCTTGAATAGGCTCTAATGCCAGTGAAGAGCATAATGCAAGAACAAAAAAAAAAAAAATCACTTCTTCCATGTCCTTTACATAGGCTGCCATCAGATTAAAGGTGGAACTTCACATCTCAAAAGACCTGGATTACAAGTGATCTTCTCAATTCAAATAATTCAATTAAAAAAAATAAATCCCTCACATGTGCCCAGCCTCTTAGTTTCACTTATTCCAGATGTAGTCAAATTGACAAACAAGAATAGAACCTGGTATGACTGGACTTTAAATAGGTGGTCCTATAGATTTTCAATTTTAAGTTTCCCTTGCTTGATTTCTTGCAAAACTGACCCCTCTCTTTTCCCTCAAAGTTTGAATATTCATCCATGACTTGGGCTGACTCGCCATCTAGTGCCTGAATCTTTCAACTACAGATTCAGATGAAAGCTACTTCATTCTCAGGACTACTGCTGACATTGACAATAGAAGGAATAGGTAAGGGAACTAAGTTTTCCTAAGAAGCCAATCAACTTCACCACAGACCTGCTTTGGTCCAGCATCCTCATCTTTATCCTCCTTCTCTTCATCACTCCATAGTTTAAAAATGTAACATCACTAGCAAAGAATGAAAAACAAAGGCCACAGGATCACAGGCCAGCCCAAACTTTGTTCAAAAGTAGATGGCTAGGCTGACCGTTTTGGAGGTAGAGCAAAGAAGCATCAATAGGAAAAGTGGCTGGGTTGAGCTTTGAGTTACTATAAGCTCATTCTTGAAGGAGAGGCCTTACCTGCTTAAGTATTATTAAGGTAATACTGTTTGGCCTGAGCTGATTGAGGAATAATCTGAGGACTTCACTGAATCCATCATCATCCTAACATGATAACATGATAGAGCATACACAGTCCTATACATGGGCTGTGGTATACATGTACATGTAGCATGGTTTTTCCCTGAGTGTTGTAGGTGGCAATCCCATCATGACATGTATTTGTGCATCTAAGCATACCTGAATGAAAAAGGTGCACAGAAGTCACTAAGACATAGAAATATCTCAGCTCCACTGTAATCTGTGGATGCTCTGTTACATATTCTGTCATTGAACTAAACGTTATGTGTCACATGATTGATGACAGTCTCATTTGAGTGCGACAAGATATTTTCAGCTTTGTTCTTTAAAAGTAGAAAAGTAAACGTGTCCCTTCAAAAAGCCTTTAATGGAGAAATAAAAATAGATCATAGATCTTTAAAGTATACCTTAGGTTCTTAATAATTAATGCAGCTGCCATATAACTTGGTCCCTAAGAGGTACTATTTTTTATTATTTCACATATGTTCCTGTCTTAGAACTTGGATGCATTTTGTTGTACATATTGGAGAAAATGTTGGGCTCTAGTTTAATGATATATTTTATTTCTTAGTGTTCTCTAATAATCTTACCCCTGCTGGAAGCTATGTTCCATTTGCTACAGCATTGCTTGTGCAAAGCTTGACAAGGACAAGTTGTTATTTCTCAGTTGGCATTTAATGACTAGAGAGTGAGCATCAAGTACAGTCACAGGATCAGCCAAGTGGAGGGAGGACAGATAGATCCTGGAGTAAGGACAGAACTTAGGAGACAGGGAAGGGAGGCTCACTCGGGATGAGTTCAGGGACAGGGAAGAGGAGGAGAAAGTTAGTTACATTAATAGAGTAATGTTGGTCCCTGTGACCAACTGCCAGAAAATGATCTCCTTTCTTCTACTATGTGAAAAAGTTTGAGAAGGATTTGTGGTAATATAGGACCCTGTTTATTAATACACCATACACCTTGGAGGTATAATACAGAAATATTAACATGGAACTACACTGGAAGCTTTTTCTGTGACAGTTACCTAGCCCAAGCATGTGCTGTGAAGTCTGCATGGAGAAAAAGGCATCACTGGACTTACTCAACTATGAAAACTATAGTCTAGAAGACCAACTAGCCAGGCAAGAGGGGCCCACTTATGAACCAATGCCATTACTGGCATGGCATATCCAACTCCTCTCTGGTGGGATCTGGAACCCACACCACTGGAAAGAATGCATGTCTGGAACTGTAAACCAAGAAAGAAACCCCTAGGGGGAAACTGGATACTCTTCTTTAGCAAATTGATGAGTACCAGGACACCTTCTACAGACCTACTTATATTCCCATGGACAGACAATATTCTCAGCTTTACTCAGTGGGCTTCTCTTTCCAGCAAGCAGTGGAGGATACAGGGGCTCACTGCAGCACAAAATGCTGAAAGTGACAGATGATTGCTTGGTTCTAAGACATGTGTACCATCCCTTCTAAGGATGGTTCAGAGACTATTATATAAGAGGAAACAGAAACAACAAAATGGCTGAAAGATAGGAGGACCGTGAAATGCCAGTTAGTAGCGTAACTTTGCTATTGAAATCACAAATGCAACAGCTGTTTTGGATGCCTGCACTGAGTCTGTACAAGAATGGGCCTATCAACAATCAGACATGGATGGTGCAGGGGCTTAGGGTACCCCTCACTGCAAAGTATCCTCTACTGATAGATTCAGGGAGAGGGGGAGTCATTGCCTTCAGTTGTGTCCCCACTGATGATGCCACCAGACTCTACTGGTGAATTCCAATTGAGTGGTTACAGAGATGGCTCTGGTTAATGAAAATTGTCACAAAGGAAAATGAAAAGTCATGAATTTGGAAAAACGGCTGGTAGAGATGAGAGGGCTGATGGGGATGGTAAATAAAGGAGGGTGTTAGGGGAGAGGGTAATTTGAATGTGCTACATAATGTATAAAATTATCAAATAAAAAACATCAAATTAGAAATGTGAATTAACCTTTTCAGTGAAATACTTTGTTTTGTTTTTCTAAAAAAAAAAAAAAAAAGACATTCTGCTATTCACATGTACCAAAACGCCAGCTTTTAAAATTACATACCACTAACAAAAGTTTGGTTACAGTGATAACAAACCTAGTTCTTAACTGTTCTTTGGATTACCTACTTTGACTTTATAGGCTTTTAAAAAAAAATGTTTCTGTTTCTTTCTGAGTGGGAATATGTGCTTCATGTTTCTAGGAATTCATTCATTTATATGTCAGTGGGAGGTCGCTTGGTCATGCTAGTATCCTGTGATGCCTTTTGTTTCTGTGAGTTTCTACTTTCATTTTTGATTTGGGTGATTTTGGTCTCTGTAGCTTCATTGTTTGAGATGAAGGTTCTTATATTTTGATGATACTTACAAAGCAGTTTTAGTCGGGAAGTGGTAGTGTTTGCCTTTAATCCCAGCACTTGGGAGGCAGAGATAGGCAGATTTCTGACTTCGAGGCCAGCCTGGTCTACAGAGTGAGTTCCAGGACATCCCAGGCTATAAAGAGAGACCCTGTCTCAAAAAAACAACCAAAAACCAAACCAAAACAAAACAAAACAAAACAAAAAACAAAGCAGTTTTTAGCTTTAATTTCTCTCTAATTTTTCTACCCTCTTGTTTTGCTTATCACTGCTCTAATCTTTATAGTTTCCAGTCTTCCAGACAGTTCTATTGGAAGGGACAAGGAACGAGAAAATAAAAGGTTTACACACTTTCCTTCTCACTGAAAATTACATCAAATTTTTGTATGCTTCTGATTGTGTTTGTTTGAGACACACCTTGTTACTCAGGCTGCCTCACCTTGTATGATGGGATTTCAGGCAAGCACTTCCATGATTGGCTTGCCTTATTCTTGATTCAGCATTTGCAGGCTTGCTGTAAACCACGAGCTGCTTTCCACATTTCTAACAAAACTGGTTCTGACAATTCTTCCTGGCTTCATGGTGACTCTGTAGAGGAGATGGTAGGCTGGGGGTGTTTTGCTGACATCATGTGTAACTGTTGGTAAAGACTTGGTTTTAGCAAATAGTTTTTTAAAAAAAATCAATGTATAAAAATGAGATTACTTTTTTAAAATTGGACCTAGGTTGTCTCTGCCAAAACTGATAATTTCCAGCTCCATTCAGTGACCTTGAATTTTTATTTTTTTAAATTTTTTCATTTTTTATTGGATATTTTCTTTATTTACATTTCAAATGTTATCCGCTTTCCCTGTTTCCGTCCTCTGGAAACCCCCTATCCCATCCCCCTTCCTCTGCTTCTATGAGGATGTTCCCCTACCCACCCATCCTTTTAATACTGACTTCACAGGGCATTCCTTGAGTTCTGTGGTTAAGGGCAAAAGCTTTTTGACAAGTGATCATTAGTGAGTTGGGCTTAAAATCACAGACTTGGAGCAAAACACAGACTGATTCTCACCTACCCATTTTGTAAGCTTAAATGAGTAATTTAAATGTTTACCTTCAATTTTCTTAGCTTTGTTCATCTCGGTTGCTGACAGACTACCAAAAGCTGAATAAATTATTTTAAAAAGAAGTTTATTTTTCTCCTGGGTGAAGCCCAAAATTGAAAGGGCACATCTAATGATGGTCTCCTTGCAAGCAGAGTTTTAAGGTATTGTTGGGAGCCTCATGTCAAGTGACAGAAAACACAAGGCTTGGGCTTTTACAACAGATCCATTCTCCAGGTAATCCATTAGTCTGTTAACCATGTGAATGAATTAACACATTTGTTATGGCAGCGCTATAGTCACTCTTTAGAGGTCCTGCCTGGTCCCACTTCTCTCACAAAAAGAGTCAAATCTCAATATTGACACTGGAACTAGTGGAACGGGAACAAAGCTTCCAGTTGTATCGATAGCATATCTGAATTTGTGCTTTCATACAACTTGCTTTTATTAGTTTTTCTTAAGGCTATTTCTTCCTGAGAATCTGTTGCCTGCTGGAGACAGTAGAGATATAAAAATATGTTTCAGTCATCCACCTAGAGAGTCCTGGTGTATCTGCCTTTCCCAAGTTCTGTATTTAAGCCAAACAGTGTAAGCTTCTTTATCTTATGACTCCTTGGCCTGTCAAGTTCTCAGCCACAAGTGGGAGAGCCAACCAACACTTTTTCAGATCCAGAATTTATTGGTACTCTATTTCCTTGGTTACTTCAGACATCAGCTATGCCAGCTTCTTCACCACATCTTGGATTGGTATTTTTCTGACCTAACCGGTCAGTTATTTTACCAGTTTCTTTCCCAAAATCTATTTTGTGTCCAGTCATAAAGCTAATTTCCCAGGTCATCTGGGTGGCAAATGCAGTTACTGAGGCACCCTCATGTGCAGGCACTTTGCAAACCTTTGCTTCCGTTCCATTTGCTATACAGCACATAGATCAAAGCCAATCACCCAAGAAAGTCAGACTTAACCAGTGGGGAGCTAGATCCCAGTGCTTGATGGAGAAAATGTTGTGACTAGTTCTGGTGTCCTGCCCAGGTACCTAGTTTGTGACATCATTTGTGAGAAGGAGGCAATTCACAGAAGTAGCCATTTCTGAAGATGCTCAAACTTAGCTGACTGGACTGCTTGTTGAAGCTGTTCTTTACTGTGTTTGGGGCATGTGATTGGGGATTTGGATGTGTTTGCTTCCTTTCAACCTGGATATCCCTAAGATGACAGAAGCCCCAGACAGCAGTAACAGCAGTAAAACAAAGCTATAATTTCTCTGAATATATGAAAACCAGTATCCTCTCTGAAGTATAAATGAGACTATAGACCAAAGATGGCTTACTCAGAAGCTATCCATTTTGTTTGTGCCCATCCTAATGAAGAGCAAGATGCCTCAAGACATTGAAATAGCAGCACATCTCCCCAGAAGGGGGTTGCTTCTCAAAGGTGGAACTCATGAAGAAAACCTAGACAGCTTCCTAGGAAGATTTCAAGATTTGTTATTCTTTACAAACTCCAAATGGAAATGACATTACAAAATATAAACCCACATATGTTTACAGATATTTCATTCCTTAAGTTGCTACCCTAAAAAGAGGGGGGGTGTCATGGGACCACCAGAAAGGTAGTCTGCTTGCTTATTCATTTAATATCAAAATTTGTTCTTTTTCAGAGAGGAGTAGATTTGAGAGTGAAGTAAAACAGTCCTGGGCCTGTAGGAGATAGAATTTTAAAACCTTACATATTCTGATTACATTTAGTACAGGCTAAGTGAAGCTAGAATGTTTGGTGAGCTGGGTGTAGTAAATAAATATTGTGCTTATTGTGGGTGTTTTGGATGTAGCCACATTTCAAGTTGAGAAGCATCTACAGTAGAGGAGGTATTAAGTCAATAGAGAGGCAGAACTGTGTATCATAATTTAAGTCGAATGTTAGGAAACAAAAGTATTATAGCAGACAGAGATGCCCCACATGATGGCATGACAGCTAGTGTCTTAAGAACAATTAGCAGAGAAAACTAAAGGTTCTGTAAATGCCCAGGCTCTGGAAAGATTTGCTCTAAGTGTTCTAAAAGAATACACAAAGTCCTTCCAACCATGAGAGTTTGCCCACCATGAAAGAATCTGTCTAAAGCTATAGAATTTTGTTCCTAGAATTCTGTTGTCATGAACTTGAAGAGATGAGAAAACTTCCCAAGACACAAATACAGAAGAAGACAGAGAGGAGGAGGAAGAGGAGGATGAATAAGAGGAGGAGGAAGATGAACAGGAGGAGGAGGAGGAGGAAGAGGAGGAGGAGGAGGAGGAAAAGAGTAGAAGACCTTTGCGTCTTTTGTGGCCTCTAGTGTCTACAACAGCATTTTGTGTGTGTGTGTGTGTGTGTGTGTGTGTGTGTGTGTGTGTGTGTGTGTATGTGTGTGTGTGTGTGTGTGTGTATGTTTTAAAGGGAAATTGCATCATATGTGAAGAATACACTAATAATACCCTGTGCTACTGTTCTCCCTGTTACTGTTCTACTATGTTTTCAGGTGGCATAACTGATACCACTTATGTAGAGTTTAGAGGAAGAATTCCCTTTTTGATAAGAGGTAGAGACTTTCCTTTCAAACACCTAGAAATGGTTTGTTCTTCTGTTGCCAAGCTTGTTTAATAAGTGCTTCAAGGCACCAATTGAGGGTTCTCTTACTCGATTACAAATTGGTTGGTGATGACATTTATTTCATGTCTATGAGATGAAACAAATTTAATTCAGGGCCACTGTGTCTACTTGGGGAGACATTTATACTCTCATTCATGCCTCCTGAATATTTTTGGAATACTAATTACAGGCTTGAACTCTTTACCAAAGCCAGGGCCATAAATGTGAATCGAACATCAGCGTTCACAGCTTTGGACAGGGGGCAGACGCTGCCCATATTCCATATGTGTAATTATAGATTGTTTGCAAAGTACACAGGGAATGGGAGAGGTAATTGCAGTCTGAGATCCAGGGAAGCACAATAAAGGAATGAATACTGAGCAAGTTCCAAAGGTCCATGGGTAGGGGACCATTACAGATGGGCAAATAACATTCACAAATCAAGAATTACACTGTTAGAGATTATTTTCCTCATCTTATAATGAGGGTTATTGTCCCTGTTTCATGGAATGTTTAAGATTTAGTTGTCCTAGATAACTTATTTGATTTATCTTAAAAAAAATCTAAACCTTTATTTTTGTTTATTTGATTCAAAGTAGTTAAAATAAGCAATGATCCTCAGGAGGTTGAGGCAGAAGGATTGGCTCTTCAAGGTCAACCTGGGCTACATAATGAATTTGGGACCATCCTGAGTACATCAAGAGTTAGAGCCAGCCTGTGAGATTTGTCTCAAAAAAAAACCAACATAGGTGAATAAATGAACAAAATAAACCATAATCTCCCCAAGAATATATTATTTGTAGACTGATAGAGCCTGATGGTAGCAAGGCTGTAAGACAAAGTAGCTTTCCTAACTTGAAGTGACAAAATTAAACCTTTGTTAAGCCTAACTTTTACACTTATACAGCATATGAAAAAGAGACATTTGTCTACACAAAGACATTTGCAAAAATGCTCATATATGTTTTATTAATAATTTCCTCAAGCTGGAAGGCTGTCCCAGTTCTTTTCAAGAGAAGAAAGGATTGCAGCCTGGCATATGCACATATCAGTAGGCTACTTGGTATCAAAGTGACTGGTGTGCTTGTTATATCTAAGACACAGTAGCATCTTCATAATATTATTCTCAGTAAAAGAAGCTTGAAACAAAGATGTGTATGCTTCTGCATAGTTGAAGTTCAAGAACAGGTCAGTAGATTGGTCAAGATACAAGGCAGTATTGATTGAAATAGAGAAGCACAATAAAGTTTTTTCCTATATGATGACTGAGGTCACATCTATACATGAGCATCACTTATGGGACTTATACCTTTATTGTGTATAAAACTAGGAATTTTAAAATAGG
Organism: Grammomys surdaster; assembly: GCF_004785775.1. Taxonomy (NCBI): domain Eukaryota; kingdom Metazoa; phylum Chordata; class Mammalia; order Rodentia; family Muridae; genus Grammomys; species Grammomys surdaster. The sequence goes on along the minus strand of NW_021604569.1, from coordinate 17,392,364 downwards.
AACACATGGCAGCAATTGGTTGGGTAAATGAGTATAAGGAATGTCCTAAGGATAGGACCTTTATACCTGCTCAAGTGAGCAGAGTTTAAGTTGTCATATACAGCAAAGACACAGAATAGACTCTGTTTCTAGAGCAAGAAAGTGAAGCCATGGTATTATCTCGAGCGGACAGTAGAAAAATCTCTCCCCACTTTCTGACCATTGAAAACAGCAAGGTCTATGATAAGCTGAAACGATCAGAAACGAGTGACTCACAAGAAAGGGATAGAGAGAGATGATTCATCTCATCTTAACTAGTCCTTGGGAGGCCAACTTCCTAGCATGGAATCTCCAGAAAAACACAGACAGTAGAATGAATAACAAAACATGGCAATGTATTAGTTTACACAACACATTCTTGTGGATGGCTGCATGCTGAAGAGATTGAAAGTTTAATTAGTTCATTAGAATGGCTTCCTCAGACCTCAGTCTTCCAGTCTGGGAACAAGATCTGTGGAATTGTCCCTAGGATTACCAAAGGCCACCAGTGAGAACCAGAAGGCAAAAGAAACTGGCTTACTGTGTCGGCAAATGATGGCAACAGCAGTAGTAGAGTAGACATGGTCAACAGCAAGGAGCAAAGGCAGGTAGGAGAAAGGTAGCCCACCACTTGTATCTATGTTCCCCCAAGAAGATGCTGCCCACTCTGGGGAAGGGTCTCACTGACCTCAGTTACTCTTACCAGGAAATATTCACCCAGAGGCATATCTCTTAGTTGACTTCCAGTCCAACTAGATTGATAAACAAGATTACACATCACAGTAACCCAAATGTCAAGGTGATAGTAAAGAATGTGTGGACAGGTGAGCTCCTTGGGGTCCAAGAGAGGCAACTGGAAAACTGTTCAACAACAGATGTGTGCTTTTCCTAGCAGACTTCACAAATTAACCTATTCTAGTTAGCTTCAACTGTCAACTTGGCATGGCCAAGTGATGGAGTCTCAACTAGTGGGTTGCCATTAATTGCAGAGGCCTGTCAGCATATCTGTTGGCTGCCATCTTCTTGATTTCTGATTGATTTTTGAAGGGTCCAGATCACTGTGGGTGGTTCCAGACCTGGAAATTTGAGCCTACCTATATAAAAATCATTGCTTAACATGAACGATGGACAGGAAAGCCAGTGAGTAGTAGTTATTTCTCCATGGTTTCTGCTTTAACTCTTACTGTCAGCTTCCATCTGTAGACTCTGACTCAAGCTTCCCTCAGTGGTGGATTGTAACCTGTAAGACAAATAAACTATTTCCTCTCTAGGTTGCTTTCGGATATAGTGCTTGTCACAGCAACAAGAAGCAAATTATAGCAAAGCTGATAACCAATAATGATAGAATATAATAAAAATACATACTATAGAAATACTTTATAGAATCAATAGATTCATTGATGGAACCTTAAGGTTTTGCAAGTAACTGGTCATTAAAAACGAGACTTGAACAATGCACTTTTAAAGCATAAAGGAAGATATAAGAAATAAGACAGAAATTTTTAGCAAGACAAGTCATAAACTTTTATAACAACTATTATGTCTTAAAGTAGTATAGATTTTCCCAAATTTTTACAGTTTTAAATTTTTATCTATTTTTGAGAATTTGTGATTCATATTTACCCTCTTACCCTCTCCTATCTCTTCTCTCTTCCTCTGAATGCCTTCTCAACTAGTTCCCCTCCTATTTTCATGTCTTCTGTTTTCCCCACTGAGTTTATTTGGGGTTGCTTGCTTGTGTGAGCTTGGGTTGGGGGCTATTTTCTGAAGCATTGGCAACTTATCAGTGATTACACCTTTGAAGAAAATGGCATTAACTCCCCTCAGCAACCATTAACTGCTAATGGCTCTTTTCTTAAAGGTAGGAGATCACTCCTGTGATTTTGTTCCATCTATGATGAAACTTTGAAGGCTCCAGTCTAGCACAGGCCTTATTCAAGTATCCATAGCTTCCGTGCTCATGATTGCAACACTCAATTTTGTATTCATGGAAACAGTTCACAGAATTCTTTCCTCTCTTCTGGCTTTTCTATTCTTTTTACCTCTTTTTCACGCTATCCCCTAAGTCTTTCAAGTCTGACTTGGGTCTCGGGTTTCAACAGTCACTTATTCTCTAGGCTTTTGCCAGATGAGTCTCCGTCTGAATTATCTGTTTGTCAAGTGCAAAAGGAGGCTATCTGCCCTAGGCTCAGAGTATTATTCGTCTATATGTATAATCATAAATATTTAGAAGGCAGTTTGACAACATGTCCATTTATCAGAACAATAGCAAGGGGTTCCCCCTAAGGCTAATGATTTCTCAAGCCATTGGTTTTAACCAGGCTTACAGATTCAGGTTTGTATCACCTATGGATTGGGTCCCAAATCCAACCAGAAAGCTGTTTGTTACTCCCTAAACAGACAAGTCACTTTTGCACCAGTAGGGATATTTTGCATGGCACATTGGTATTGTAGCATGTAGAGTTCACAGTAGAGTAATACTGATCATCTCTTTTACTCCCAGAAGCCCACCTAGCACATGGCAGCTCTATGAAAGCTAACCTGCAGAAAACATCTAGCTTAGTTCAGACTTGATCTCTTCATGTCCTACAACCAAGGTGTGCGATGTCTACAGCCACAGAGTCTTACCATCTAGCTCTTCTGGGCAATGAAGAGCAATAAAGATGTTCTATAGTGTGGTGGAAATATTTAGGACTTCTCTGCAAATAAGTCATGGATTAGTATCCTACACCTGGAACTGGGATTTTCCTTTACAAATCTATGACTTATGGCAATAGCATTATCCAACCTCTGTTCCAAGTTCTTTTAAAATTAGGTTATAAAGATTAGGTTTCTATATTTTTTAAAATTTTTTGTTAAACCTTCTCCTGTACCCCCATCTCCTACTCCCTCTTCCCCATCTCCATTTAAATATTTTATGCCTAATACTTCTCTACTACTACTGTTATATTCTGAATTTTACTATTTAACCCGACCACTTTAATGCCTCACTACTGTTCCATGCCTCTGTTTTTGCTTACTGGTCTCAATAACAATCACTACAACCTAACCAGAAAAATATTAGAACTCAAAGAAAGCTAGGCTATGCATAAGAAAGAGAACATACAGTGTTTGTCATTCTGGGCATAATGCCACACCCATTATAGTATTCTACAGTTATATCCATTTTAATGCAAATTTATACATGTATGAGTATATATATGTATATGGTTGAATACTACGTGTGTGTGTGTGTGTGTGTGTGTGTGTGTGTGTGTGTGTTCTATTTCCATTATCCATGTTCCATGTGTGTGTTGCATTATCCATTCATCAGTTCATGGACATTTAGGACATTTAGGCTGATTCTACCTCTCATCTATTGTGAATACAGAAACAACAACCATAGATGTGTAGTATATCTGTCATAGGTTATATAATCCTTTGGTTTCATGCCCAGAAGTGTTATAGTGTTACTGCTACTTTATATTGAAGTTATATTTTTAGCTTTCAAAATATCTCCACACTGATTCCCATAGTGGAGAGTAATTAAGTTTAAGTTTAATTTTCATGATGTCTAAGGGTGTTGAAAACTTTTAAAAGTCACATTTATATTTCTTCTTGATGACAACTCTGGTCCATGGTTCATTTTAAAAATTGTGTTGTTTTCTTGATATTTAGTTTTTGAGTTCTTTATAGTGTATATCCATCCTTTTGCATATATATATATATATATATATATATATATATATATATGCTAAGTTTTTTCTCTCATGCTATATAGCCTGCCTCTTAACTAAATTAACAGATAGATTCCTATATTGGATAGAAATTTAATTTCATTAGGTTCCATTTCTCCACTTTTTGGCCTTATTTCTTGAGCAACCTATTTACAAATTGCTTGCTTACATCTGCATCTTATACTCCCTAATTTTTTGTCTAGGAGTTTTAGAGTCTCAGGTTTTATGTTGAAGTCTTTGATTCATTTGGAATTAATCTTTGCATAGGGTAAATGTGATGGTAGTGTTGTACACTCGGCAAAATAACAGATGGATTCTGAGCATGCCTGTGGGGAATTGTCTTGATTGCATCACCTAAAGTGGAAGATACTCCCACAGTGAGTGGCTTGGATCCTGGATGGTATATATGGAGAGAAGGAACTGAGCAGCAATGTGTATCTATCAGCTTCCTAACTCCACATCCAACATGACTAGCTCCTTCAGGTTCCTGACACTGTGACTTACCACCGTGACAAACTGTAATCAGAACAGTGATCCAAAATAATAATTTCTCCCTTAAGTTTCTTATGGTCAAGTGTTTTATCACAACATCAACAGGAAAAGAAATCAAGACAGACATCAGTAACAAGAAGTGTAGCCAGTGCTGACCATGTGGCTCTAAGGCTTTTGGAACTGATTTGTGAGAGGAATGTGAAAGTGTTTGGAACTTGGCAATAGAAAAGCCATTGAATTCTGTAAAGGGTATTTAATGGACTATTCTAGTGGGAGCCAAAATAGAAAAAAAGAAAAGAAAAAGAACAAAAACAAACAGCAAGAAAATCCAAAAACAAAACAAAAAATACAAAAACACTAATGCTGAGAGAAGCATGGACTGTGGAAGTTTAGTTCATAAGGTTTCAGAAGGGAACACAGTCTCTATCAGGAATCTGGCTAGGAGCTATTGTGTGACATTTATTCTACCAAGAATCTGGTTTTATTATGCCCATATCCACAAAACTAAGCATAGTTGAGTTAAGGATAATAGAGTAAGACATTGGGGCATTAAAGTTGATGCTTATGTGTTTGGATGGCAAAAGGTTTCTACAGTTTTGATGATCAGTGTTGTCCAATTGACAGTATCTAGAACCAGACAGGAGCTAGCCTTCTGGCTGTGGCTATGAAGGAATATCTTAATTATGTCAATTCAAGTGGAAAGACCCACCCATAGTGGGTAGCACCTTTCCCTAGCTGGGATACTTGACAGCATGAATGGAGCAGCAGCATGCATTCATCTCTGCTTCTTGATGGTCAATATAGGAGAACTAGATTCTTCAGGTCCATGCCATTGTGATTTCTCCACTACCACAAACAGTAACTTGGAACCATGAACCAAAATAAATCTTTCCTTCCCTAAGTATTGTTGGTTTGGGTGTCTGTTTGTTTGTTTGTTTGTTTGTTTCGTTGGTTGGTTGGTTGGTTGGTTGGTTGGTTGGTTTGGTTTTGTTTGGTTTTGTTTTGTTTGGTTTTGTTTGGTTTGGTTTGGTTTGGTTTGGTTTGGTTTGGTTTGGTTTGGTTTGGTTTGGTTTGGTCTGTGGTTGGTTTTGTATTGTTTTGCTTTGTATCACTGTAAAAGGAAAAAAAAACTATGACAATGAGAGAAAAATTGTTTTATTTTCTGTGTAGATATCCAGCTTTCCCAGCACCATCAGTTATGTGTTGAAAGCACAACTGTCTCTGTAGTATACCTTGAAATCAGGTAGAATAGCACCTCCAGCATTATTCTTGTTGCCCAGGATTGCTTTGGCTATGTGGGGTATTCCATGTTTCCCTATAAAGTTTGTTTTCTCTTTGGCTTGTTGTTTTTTGTTTGTTTGTTTGTTTGTTTGTCTTTCTACTACTCTGAGGCACGAGGCTGGAATTTTGATTAGGATTGCACTGAATCTGTAGACTGAGTTTGGTAGGATCCATGTGTTCATACTATTAATACCTCTGACATGTAAGCTTAGAAGGACTTTCAATCTTCCAAAGGCTCTCAACTTCTTCAGTGTTTTGAAGGTTTCACAGAAGATACCTTCCACTTCTTTATGTTTATTCCAGAGTAGTACTTTTTAGGGTGTTGTGAATGGGATTGTTTTTTTTTTCCGATTTCTTTTTCAATATGTCTATCACTGGCATATACAAAATTTACTGCTTCTTTATATGTTAATTTTGTCTCCTACTACTTTGTTGAAAGTGTTTATCAGTTCTAGTAATTCTCTGGAAGAGTCTTTTATGTATAGAGTCATAGTTATCTGTAATAAGGATATTTTGATTTTTTTTTCTGTTTGTATCTGCTTTGTTTCTTTTGTCTTCTTGCTCTAGCTAAGATTTGAGGGCTACATTGAATAGAAGTGAACAAAGCAAACACCCTTATCTTGCTTCTGATAGTAGAGATGATTTAAATTTTTCCTTGTTTAGAATGATATTGGATATAGGTTTGTTGTGTGTGATCAACCATCAGCATGTTAAGAATGCACTCTTCCACCTATATTCTCTCCAGGGTTTTTGTCATGAAGACATGTTAAGTTTTCAAAATGCCTTTTCTGTGTCTGTTGGGTTATTACATGCTTTTCATGCTTGCAGCCATTTCTGTGGTGAAGTTTGTTTCCTGAATTATGTACACTGAATTTGCTTGATTATGGTAAATGATCTTTTTGATGTGCTTTAGAATTTGATCTGTAAGTATTTAATTCATAATTTTTGTGTTGGTGTTCCTCATCTCTTTCTTTCTTTGTTTATTATCTTTCTTTGTGGTTGTGTTTTAATCTGGTTTCTCTATCAGTGTAATGCTACCATTAAAAGGGGGCATTGAAAGCATTCCTTCCTTTATACTTTATGAAATTATTTTAGAAACATTAGTTTTGGTTTTTTATTTAAATTTAAAGAATTCCAGGATGTGTGTGGGTTGGGGAAACTATGTATTAGAGTCAGAAGTATGATAAGCCCTCTAGCCTTGATAGCTAGGAACTGCAAAGTGTGTCATGTGGCAAAGAACCTACATAATTGGATGGTGATGGACTTACATCATTGGGCTTCCCCTTCTTTGCCTTGCATGGGACAACAAGCATTCCTAAAGCCTCTAAAAAGCCAGAGAGCATTCAGGACCTTTCTGCCTCTTAGCCCTAGAACTACAGTGGAATTAAAATGCCAGGATATGAATGTATATCACATAGTTTTCGATTTGGGTATTTCATTTTTTATCATAAAATTGTGGAATCATGATGAATATTTGTTAGTAATAGAATAGTTGGGTAAAATGTGCAAATATATAGCCATGAAAATACATAACTTTGTTGGACTGAGTTGGATTGGTGGGGTTTTTATGTATTTTAAACAAAATTAGCAGACAAGTAGATGTAGCATTTCATGTTTCCCCATGAGGAACATTAAATAAAATAAGAAATTCTATTCTTCCTTCTATTCTTTTTTACTTGAGAATGGAATGACATGGAAGGAAAATGCATGGTGATACTGTTTACCGATCAGGAAATTTGAGTGAAATAAGAAAAACTAAAAACAATAATTTTTTAAAATATATTGTACTTAGAAAAATGACCTGTAGTTTATGATCAGAATTGTAGGAAATTGTACATACAACTAGACAAACCCAGGGAGGGATTAGAAGAAAAAAAAGGGAGGAGAAAGGACACAAAAGATAAAAGAATTTTTGTAAATAACTGACTCAAAATTAAGCTAAAGCAAATGAAAAAAATAACATATCTACAGAAGTGTAGTCTGAACAAGTAGAGTATAAAAATACATTGTCATCGAAACTCAAACCCAATTACCTGGCCACAGTTAGAGTGAATTTGAGAATTGGCCTGAGTGGGGAGTAACATCAGAGCCATTGTTGAAGTCACAGTAACTGGAGATATTTGAGAAATCAATAAACACAACTAAAGGCTCAGGCTTAAATGTCCATCAGTATCAATTCTGATTATCAGGAACTACAACACAAACCATGCATTATGCCCAGCTACAGGTTCACAGTGAATCTGCATGAAAAAATTCCTGAATACCCCCAGAAGAGAAGGTACATTCCTATAAAACCCCAGTAAACAAATTAATACCATGTTCAACTCAAATAGACATAAAGTGACAATGTCACATACACATGACAGGCTTATTGATGGGAAGATTAAATGTTATGCTCACTTCTGGAAATGGCCCTTGGGAACTAGAGTTTATGGGACAGAGCACTCTTGGATGCACTCTTACTGGCATAGCCCTGAACTGCTGCCTCCTCACTCCTTGTCATGAAAGAAAACTGAATTTTCAGCTGTTGTCTACTTATAAGCCTACTCCCCACTGATATTATTCAATCACTGTTACCAAGAAAATTGGGTTTCCATATGGAAACAAATTTAGTTAGATCTCTGCATCACAGTTAAGTAAAAACAAATCCCAGGCATTTGGGATCCTAATGTGAAAAAATACGCAAATTAAATTTGTGAGGATTGAATTCATGAAGATCTATGGTTTAAGGAAAATCAGAATTTCTTAAAGATATGGAAAAGAAACTACAAAATATTCAGGAAAATGTATATTTCTATAATAATATATACAAAAACCATGCATAGTAGAACTTGGTATCTAGATAAATACTACTATAAGTCAAGAAAAAAACAACATTGAAGAAAACAACAAAAAGAGAAACAGAAATACCTATAAAGAATCACACCAAAGGGTTGTTGGTATGACACAGTGGATAAAGGCATATGCTACCCAGACTGATAATTCAAGCTCTATACCTGGGATGCACATGGTAGAAGGAGAGCACTAACTCCCTTAAGCTGTCTTCTGACTTCCACATGTGAATGTCCTACACAAATACACACAAAATAAGCAAACACACTAAGAATTCATAAAGCGAATTAATTAACAAAGTTCAATGCTAGTAGTTTTGGGGGAAGTATAAGACGATATGGAAGGAAGCCAATTAAACCCATTATTTTGAAGCAAACAAATAAATGAATGAATATAAACAAACCACAGCTTGTTTTTGACATATTTATTTGAATTCTCAGCACAAAATATCATAATGATGTATATTATAATCAGAAATAATTTCTTTCTAGAAGTTTTGGAGGCTGGAAGTTCAAGATTAAGATAAGACATCGGCCAATTCCAGATCTAGTAAGGGCTCACTTCCTGGGTTTGGCCACCTTGTAGTGGACTTGAGAATGCCATTGGCAAGACTTATTTAATGAGTCACTCATCCCATCAGGAGGAGGACATCATCATAATGCAATTACTTCCATAAATATTGTATGTCTTCATACAATCATCTCAGGGTTTGAATTTCAGCTTAATCATTTTGAAGTGATAGGAACATTCAGACTATTGCACATCTGTAGTGTGAGGTGTGAGAAAAAAGTGGGGCACACAGTTACTGGGGAAGATTTGAAAGGCAACTTTGTTTAAAAGTTGGGAGTATATATAAAGCAGTGAGTGTGCGTAGGCAGACAGCTCGCAGTAATCATTGATTCCGGGTAGATGAAAGAAAGACTCCCTAATGGATCTTATGCATGTATGTTTGTTATGTTGTTCTTGCTAGTGAGATAAAACAGGAGAGATAGCAGCTGAGTATCTCGTGAGGGTCTCTGCTGGGTCAGGAGTTACCACTTACAGCAGGCTATCCAGACACCAGGCAGAGGAAGCCCAGCTTTATAATAGAACCCCAACAGAACACCATTAATCTACGAACCCATTAAACTGTGAGTAGTTAATCCATTTACCTCTTAATACTCCCATCTCCTGATAGGTTAAAAAAAGAATTAAATTTCATCATGAGTTTGTGTGGGGATACTGAAATGTTTCAGGCTCTGTTGACAAATTAGGAAAACATTGTTTTATGTAGAAAGAAAAACAAATTAAAGCAAAAATAGTGTGTAGGGGTGTGTGTGTGTGTGTGTGTGTGTGTGTGAGAGAGAGAGAGAGAGAGAGAGAGAGAGAGAGAGAGAGAGAGAGAGAGAAGAAAGGGAGAGGGGATGAGGGATGGGGGATGAGGAGATGAGGAAAGAGAGAGATGGGGATATGCCATTTAGGCTCCTCCTCCCTACTCATAGCAGCTTTATGGACCCTGAGCTCACCAGCAGATCCTGAATGGGGCAGTAGAGCAGGACAGCTTGGAGCTAAGAGACCACAAGCTGAAAGAACAGACTCTTGGGAGGCAGCCTCAGTGAGATAGCTCATTGTAATGAGGAGAAGGCTATTCAAACCTTTGTGGTGTGAATAGAGTCTATGGGGTGAGTGTATATCACTGGCTAGGACCAGGGTGCTGGGGATGCCTTATCTGCATAAGGAGGAATTCCATATGCTGCTGGACCTTTTAAGGAGAGGGAACTGGAGCGTTAACCTGGCTACCCAACCATGTGACCTCCTCAAGCAGGACAAAGGTGGGGGCACCTTAGCATGTACGAGGGGACAAGCAGGCCCAGGCCAGAGATAGCCTGTCAATCTACTCCCGCCAATCTCAGGAAAAGATTTCCAGGGTTTCAACATGCCTTTAACCAATTCTTGCTCTAGCTTGCTCCCCATGGCTCTCTGGCTCCCTAGCCCCACAGGAATAGATATTTTCCTAGTAAAATTGAAAGGCATGGGACAATAGTTGGGAGCAGATGAGGTTCTCACTTTGTGTTATACTAAAGGTTTGTGAAAAACAAAACTAAATACATACTAGATGCATCTATGCCCTAAATCTATGACCAGCAAGTTCTATGAGTAGTAAGTTCTCATGGTGGTGTGATAGGATTGGAGTGTCTATGTTATTTCTTCTCATTTTCTGGAACTTAGACATTTACTATACAACTGGTAACCTAACATTGACTGCAGATGGAACACTCTGTTCAGAAGTACTATAAAGTCATAGAACACAGAATTTCAAATCCATTTTTCACCCTGTCTCTACTTCCAATGTAAACCCTGTCCCTTCTTTTCTTCATCATGTAGAGCACGAGTGAACAGGAAACATCAAAGCTGCCTCTCGCTGTCTCTCCTTTCGGAGGAGAGCTGCATCCCTGGAATTATAATTCCTGCTAGAAACAAATTTAAGTCATGCAGAGATGTAGTTGAATTTATTATAACATGCTTTCAGATGGGTAAAGGATATCTGAAGATGTACCTGAGAACCATTTATGATGCTGTCTCTCTGTAAAAAGTGCCAACATAATAAGAAAAAAGTAAGGAGTACTTGTATCAAAGGGTATTTATAATGCAGGATCAGTATTGTGAATTGGAGAACACAAAGAAGAGCTGGTGACCATAGCAAGTGGCATAACATTTACTTGAATGATTACCAAATGGTGACAGAACAGAGATGATAAGTCCTGACTTTGCTAGGTGCAAACACAGCCCCTTCCCTGTACGGAATGGCCTTTCCCAGCTCCTTCAGCCACTGGCTCTCCTTTTCTTCCTCTGTGCAGTAAGAGTGGTGGCAGGTTGAGTTCCCTCATTCAGAGTACTTCAAAGGCAAAATACCTTGTAGTTTATACTGTCTCAGACTTGAGAGTATTTACAAAAATATAAGATATCTTAAAACTTTATTTTTAGCTCATATATGCATGGCCTAGTACTAATCTCATCTGATGTTTTTAAAACATCGTACATAAAATAAGATTTTGTGCTGCAGGATTTTTCTTTCCAGTATCATGCTGATGTACCAAAGTTTCAGATTTGGGGAAATTTTCAACTTTGGAATTTTGTCTTAGGAATGTTTACTCTTTTGTTGTTGTTGTTTTGTTTGTTTTTAATTTTTTATTGTATATTTCATTTACATTTCAGATATAATCCCCTTTCCCTATTTCCCCCACACACACCCAGGAACCACCTATCCCTTCCCCCCTCCTTTTGCTTCTATGAGGATATGCCCCCAACCACCCTCCCACTCCTACCTCCCAACCCATGATTTCCCCCACACTGGGGCATCTAGCCTTCACTGGACCAAGGACTTCCCCACCCACCTATACCTGACAATGTCATCCTCCCCTACATATACAGCTGGGGCCATGAGTCCCTCCCTATGTGCTCCCACCCTGGTGGTTTAGACCCTGGGAGCTCTTGTTGGTTGGTATTGTTTCTCTTCCCATGGGGCCGCAAACCCTTTCAGTTCCTTCAGTCTTCTCTCTCACTCCTCCATTGGGAACCCCATTATCAGCTCAATGGTTAGCTGTGAGCATCCACCTCTGTATATTTCAGGCTCTGGCAGACCTCTAAGGAGACAGCTATATCAGGCTCCTGTCAACATGCACTTCCTGACATCCACATCAGGGTCTACCTTTGGTGACTGCACAAGGGATGGATACCCAGGTGGAACAGTCTCTGGACGGCCCCTCCTTCAGTTTCTGTCCCACACTTTGTCTCCATATTTGCTCCCATGAGTAGTTTGTTACCCCTTCTAGGAAGGGCCAAAGCACCCACACTTTGGTCTTCCTTGTTCATGAGCTTCATGTGGTCTGTGAGTTGTATCTTGGATATTGCAAACTTCTGGGTTAATATCCAATTATCAGTGAGTGAATACCATGTGTGTTCTTTTGTGATTGGGTTACCTCACTCAGGATATTTTCTAGTTCATCCATTTACCTAAGAATTTCTCGATTTTATTGTTTTTAATAGCTGAGTAATAATTCCATTGTGTAAATGTACCACATTTTCTGTATCCATTCCTCTGTTGAAGGACATCTGGGTTCTTTCCAGCTTCTGGCTATTATAAACAAGGCTGCTATGAACATAGTAGAGCATGTGTCCTTGTTATATGTTGGAGCATCTTCTGGGTATATGCCCAAGAGTGGTATAGCTGGGTCCTCAGGTAATGCTATGTCCAATTTTCTGAGGAACTACCAGACTGATTTCCATAGTAGTTGTACCAGCTTGCAATCCCACCAACAATGGAGGAGTGTTCCTCTTTCTCCTCATCCTCGCCAGCATCTACTATCACCTGAGTTTTTGATCTTAGCCATTCTGGCTGGTGTGAGGTAGAATCTCAGGGTTGTTTTGATTTGCATTCCCCTGATGACTAGGGATACTGAACATTTCTTTAGATGGAGATGTTTCCTCTTTAAGTAATGGAATTATATGAGAATTACATTAATATACATTGAGTGCCAAAATAGTATTCTGGTATGGTTGATGCACCCAGAAAGTGGCTTACACTGGAATTGTTATTCCTCTTGGCATTTGTCCTCCTGCTAGACATTAAGATCCCTAAGGAATAGAATCATGCTTATTTCTCACCACTGTGTCCTTAGAGACTGTTCATTTCCAGTAAGTAGTCGGTTGCCAAAAGAATAAACAGAAGAAAATGGTGGTATAATTCAGTGGCATACTTATTTTCTACTGTGGATGTGTATCTATATATTTCTAGAAAATTACTTGACAATCTGTATCAAGTTCTGAAGATGTTGAGAATTTGTTGTGGCTTGGAGAATGTACTTCTAGGAACTTATCCTAAAAAAGGAATTAAATTCATAGAATTTATATGGATGCTGTGTCTGCTACATAAGAATTCAGCAAGGTCTTGTATGTTCTAAGTCACAGATACAGTAAGTCCTGGTTTGATGGATGCTTACAGCAATGCATCTACATGTGAATTTGACAATATTGACACTTTCCTCACTAAGCTTTTGTGGTTAGATTTGTGGAAAACACATGAGACTTTCATATAAAAGACATGTTTGTTTTTTCTATCTGCCTCTTTGTGACTGACAAGTTCAGGCAAGTGATTTAAGATCTATAAGCCTCTGTTTCCACAACTATAAAGTACAAAAATAACACCTGTCTCATAGGTACATAAATAATAAACTGAACAGCTCTTTCAAGACCACAGACTCAGTTCTCAAGTGGTACTCAGGTGTACATGTGTGACATGATTCCTACATCACCTAATATTTCAGTTAAGTAGCTAACTGGAGGGACTCTATAGCATGAACCAAAAGCATTCCAGGAATAGATCCAGAAATTAGTTCCCTTGCTTTTCAAAATTGTCGACATTTATCCTATTTTAAGAGCTTCCTTCCTCCCCCTTTTTCCTGACAGCCCATGTCTGTATTCAATCACTACCTGTCAACACAGTTTTATTTGGTATGAATAAATATGGCATAATTAGCTTGGAAACGATTCTCTTAATTACAGTTGTAGAGGTGCCTTATTTGCTCAGCCTTCATGTCTGAAGAATATGACACAACCTGCCAAGACGACTTAAAACCCAAAGTCTAAATTTATACATGCCATCCTTTTGATGTGCTCACACTATTGTGGCTTTGCCTAATTTCTCCTGACAGTTCTCCAGAGTTCAAACACATTTAGCCACATTTATTCCTGAGGTCAGTCTGGGGGTGCAGAGTACTCTACATGACTGCCAGTCTCTTCCATAATTAGAATTGATGCCCCAAGGAATGGAAAGATTACATGATGCACCCAGCATCTACCACTGCACTGCTCTGAAAAGTCACATGAGAGAATGTATTGGAAGACACTCAAGACACAAGGCTGTTGCCTAGCAGTCAGAAATAGCCAGTGGGTCATGTTTTCATGCAGGCATCCATGGCCATGATCTTTTGCTGTGATCTCTTCTATGACTGTATCCCAGACTTGGAATAAATCCAATCTGAGCTGTAAATGCTGTGAGTTGCTCAATGCATATGGTAGGACTTAGACAGAACTTACCTGGTATTACACCATTCGAATCCAGTCCTACCATTGTGCTTTGAACCACCACAGACACCTTTTAGGTACCAGATCCTTTTAAGATGTCATTATTGTTTTTTGTTCTCAACAGTCCTGACATCTCCCCACCTGACTAAGTCCCTTCAGTGCCTCTAGAGCCTCCTCTCAGGACACTTTCCCTTCTGTCTCAAGATCCCATAAATAAAAGACACAGTAGATGACATTTTCCATCAATTGCTTATTTTAAGCTCTTTATTTTGCCTTCCTTTTTAAAGAAACTGTTTGAATGCAGTATAACTAAAGTACATTACATACATGTATGAAGCGGCATGACAAATCCTATTATGATTAACACATCCTGACTAGTTTTAAATATATTTGCTCACTCTGGACCTCTTGTTACTAATCTTTTTCCAGTCTCATAAGGCATTTTGATCTTCTCTGGATGCCAGAATGGAGCTTATCCCTTCCTTTTGTTCTTCAATGCTTTGGAGGCAGTTTAACATTTGTGTTTCTTTGTTGTCTTGTTTTGCCATAATGTTTATCATTGTTCAGCAGGTTCACAATGATATCCTAAGTTGTACATTGCAATAAAGCTTTTCCCTTTTGTTTTCTAACTCCTTCATCTTTTCTAAGTTAAGAACTTCAACCTTTCAAAAATGTTACATGGCATCTTTACTCTAATACTAATGTCACACCTTAATTTTCCAAAACTGGCAGTAAAATTGATGAACTGTGTGGCTCCCTAACAAAATCAAATCAGCTTTCAGATTTTGTTAATAAAGTTTTATTAGAACTGCCCTTATTCTTTCCTACATATTATGCCTTTCTGCACAACAACAACAAACCTTAATTGGTCTCAAAGACAATGATGCCCAAGTTTAAATATTAAGTCTGCTCTTTTAGACAATTAGGTTACATCTTTTCACTATATATTCATGCCTTTTATGTGCTCTCTCTTCTAATCTGTTGCTCTGTGCTCATGTTTTCTTCTGAGTACTTTTCAGTTCATTCTACCCCAGATTTTCTACTTTACTTTATTTCTATGTTTTGACCTATTTATATTAAGGTCTTAAGAGACCTGTTGCGGGGAATAATAAAAAGATTGACAAGTTCCCATGCTAAGCCAAGTAGTGATGGGCCACATGACACCACCGGGGTGTTCTCATCTCGGCTGACCCTCTGTCCCGGAGCTCTGGAAATCTCTCCAGCCAGCTCCCTAAGTATCCCACTGGCGGGATGCCTAGCCCCATGCTTCAAAAACTCCATGGCCTTTGTGGTGCACATCAAGCAAACCCACGCTTTGCTGCAGTACCTTTCTCTCTGGAACCCAATTGTGCAGCAGAGTGAAGAAAAACACCACACAAACTTAGTTCAGAAACAAATGGTAACTCAGTCTCTGGGCACAACAACTAGAATGCTAATCTTGTAAGCAATATTAAATCTAAATACTCAGGTGGCAAATCCTTGCTGATTCACAATATAAGTCAGGAGACACTAGTAGCTACATCTTGCCTTCTTGCTATCCCATCCAAAAAAGGGACCTCTCTCTCTCCTCTTCCTCTCTTCCCCTATCCAACCTGGAAGTCTCCCCTACTCACCCAGTGATTTGCTCTTTTATTCATTAGGGGATTGGTTCACAAGAAGTCGCCTGAGTATGTGACTCACTTCTTGTCCACAGCCCCTCCCAGGAGAGCAGAATTAACATCAGAATACAAAAAACAATACCAGAGCCATCACAACACTTCCCCCTTTCTGTCCACTTAAAAGACTTTTATCTCAGATATAAATTGAGCACAACTAATTTAGCCAGTTTGGACTTGATAACACATAAGGTCATGGCCACTGAGTTCTTTTACTCCTAGGGTTTTATGTATGCCCTTTGCTGTCTTGAATCATTTTCCTCTTACAATGTTACCATCTTTATTGTCCGTGGACATTTTTTACCCTTTCCTTTTATACAAATTTATTTTCAAATCTTTGAAGGCTCTTTTTTCAGGGGTCCAGTCTTCCTTAGACATTCTTATCCTTGTTTGCAAATGTTTACTGAAGGTGTTCCATACTCTCTGGTTGTTTATCTGTCTGCCTATTCTCTCCTGTGCTCACTATCTCCAGGCTCTAAGGTGTCCAGCTCTGGTGCTGACACACATATTGAAGTGGGAAGAAGGAAGTCCCATGCCAGTGCTTAACTGTGTTGTCACATTTGTCTCAACAATGTGTTCATATTTGGAGTGTTCTTGGCCTAGAGAGTTAATTCACCCATCTGACAATGCACCTGTGGATTTAACAAACACAAAGAACATTCTGAAATTATATTTGGGCTATCAGGAAGTCTAAACTATTAGTAATTAAGTTGAAATTTGGAAAGAAGAAAGACAGAAGTAGGTCAGCCTGAGCCTACCCCACCTTTCCTCATGACCACAATGTCTCTGTTTCCATTTAGGGTGGCCTGGGTCTCTGGTTTATTTCAGAAAGTAAACTGGACTCCCAAAATCTGTGTGGTAAGATCCATGAAACACTGTGCCATACCTTCTTGGAGACACTGATAGTTCCCATCTGTCACGATTTGCTTGTCTCAAACCACCACAGTGTTATTTGAGAATAAGTTCATTTCTCCTGAAAGTGTTGGGTTTAGTTACATTTCAAAGTAGAATGATTATAAGTAGGCATTTGAAGGACAGTTTCTCTTTTAAATATATTTATTGAAATTGCTTTTCATGTGATAATAAGGTTTTCTATAATAATTAGTCATTTACATTTACAATGTGTAAACAGATTTATATATCCAAGCTGAATTTATAAATATGAGATAGATAAATATTAAGATAACTATTTATTTTATACAGTATACTTAGTACCCACTTAACTGAGTAAAATTTTCCTTTCCTATGTTTAAACTTTTATTGAAAATAAATTAATTTTTGTATAACTTTATGAGCCCACAAGAAAATGAAGACAAATTTTTAGACCAGCATCTAAGTGCCATTTGCTTGCTTTTCAGTCACACACAGCTTTTCTGTTTTACAAATTATTTAAAGCATAAAGTGATTGTGTATAAATATTTAATACTACATCCACACGTGCTGTAAACTTGCAGACCAACTGGTGTCAGTTGCTGCTTCTTCTCCAGTTTAACTAATTTAAAAGACAACAAGGCAAAAGTGAACAGGAAACCCTTAACGGAAGTTGTTCAAAGTTTGTGCTGCTTCTAATTAGATGGTCAGGAGACATTCTGGATCCCTCCCTCTCCTCTGCCACGATCACTAGCCCCACCAGGCATATGAAGCCACTAAAAAACAAATCAGAAAGAAATAAGCAACTGTACCAGTATTTCATACCAAAATGCCTCCACTTGTCTTCCCATCTACACACACCCCATACTTTTATATTGTCACTGAAGA
Source organism: Grammomys surdaster (assembly GCF_004785775.1). Classification (NCBI taxonomy): domain Eukaryota; kingdom Metazoa; phylum Chordata; class Mammalia; order Rodentia; family Muridae; genus Grammomys; species Grammomys surdaster. Next base: position 17,374,549 of record NW_021604569.1, on the reverse strand, counting down.
GACCAGGAAGGAGGGAGGAAGGAGGAGAGGAAGTGATGGGCAAATACACAGAGAGCTGGGGGAGAGAGAGGAGAGGGGAGAGGGGAGAATTGAAAGGGGATAGGGAAGAAAAAGGAGGGGGGAGGGAGGGAAGAAGGGAGGGAGAGGGAGAGGGAAAGAGGGAAGCTTTGAAGCTTCCAGCCTCCCCACAGGACATTTTTACTGTTGAGGCTAATGTGCAGCTTTCTCGCACCACACAAGAATCACAGAACAGTCACTGGACACATCTCATTTTCTGCTTTTCCTTATATCAGAATTCTAGCAACTGAAAGCCTCAGTGCCACCCTCCTTTTTATTGTTTGACTTTTATCTTCAATTCTTAAAAACTAAAATTCACTGAAAGTTTCAATGGTTTCCAATGAAAACTCCATGTCATACACAATTATAGTAAACACGCATCCCGCACACACACTTTTATTGTGCTAGAGTCATGCCACAATTCTCTGTTGGAAGCTCCAATGTAAGATGTTCCCATGGGGTGTAGAGGGAACCTCCATAGTGAACCTCAGATAGCAGGAAGGTAGAGGATAGAGCCAGGCTGGTGGCCCTGAAGGCACCTTTGTGGCCAGGCCTTCCAACTCAGGGCAGGAGTAAGGGCCCTGCTGCTGTCTGTGGAGCTGCTCAGACTTCAGCAGGAAGGAAGCAGAGGCCTGCATGTGGATGGGCAAGAGCTGTGCTGTCAGACCTGCAAAACCAGCTGCAGCTCCACTCCAGTCCAAACAAGGTTAAACGTGAGTCAGCATAGGGAGCCAAGGGACTGAGAAACAAAAGTCTGAAAATTAGAAATTAAACAAATTGGAAAATAGGAAATACAGAAAAATTGATAAACCTAAGAACAAATTCCTTGATCAGAGCAATAAAATAGTAATGGCTTTCAATAAGTCAAAGATTAAAAAATAAAAAGAAAATATTAGAAGAATTAGCATACAGAATCATAAAATATACAGAGGATATCATATTTGTGAAGCTAAATTTATTATGGGAGATATTATATAACTTGATAATCATAAATGATTAAAGTCTCAAGTAGGTTGGATATTTTCTCGCCTTATTAAAAATGCCTCAAAAGAAATCATTTGAATGGTGTGAAACACATGTAAAAAGTAAAATATTTGTTAAATAATTTAGTTTCAAAATGACTTTTGCAACTTTTTGAGAAGTAATATATGATAATTAAAATTAGCACATAAAAGCAGAACAACTCTCAATAAATTTAATAAAATTAGGATAATATTAATCCACAACCTCATTAAAAACATCTCTGCAAAGAAAAGTACTGGAAAATTCCACTATTGATTTAAGAGAGTAACCTTATTATATCACCTCGGTAATACAATACTTCATAAATATTAGGATTCCTCTGGCAACCCTTTCAAGCTACAAAGACTCAATGTCACAACAGCAGCAAAACACATTTTATAAGGTATTGGTTCTAGCATAATTCTCTCAGTCTTGCCAGTAGTACACAAAAGTGCTAGCAATGTGGACTTGAGAAAAAAATCATTAGGTCTAATATAAGATCATTAACTCATGAGTGACTGGAGACACAGTCCCTGGAATGGGTGAGTAATAGTGGAGATGGTAAAAAGCCCATGCATTCAGATAAACTGGGTGGGACAACTTGGTTCCTTGGAATGACAAATGAGAAAGAAACCAGAGATACCTGGTGCTATTATTAAGCTCTAATAATCTCTCCCAAAAGTCTATGTACTAAAGTCTAGTTCACAACTGGGGTTAATGGAAGGTGTTGGGGACACAACATGGTGGCCACTCTTTAGGTCATTGGTGGCATGCCTGCTAAGGAGATAAAAAGTATCTACTTTCCCTCTGTTTCATGGCTATCTTGGGGTGAGCAACTTGTTCTGGTACATCCTGCCTACCATGATGCTCTGACTCATAGAAGACATAGCAATGGGGCCAAACATGCAATGAATGAACCTGACACCATAAGCTTTTCCCTTCCAAGCTAGTTATCTTGTTAAATTTTAAGTAATGAGTTACTTCCTTTAGTATAGTATTTATAGATACTATGGATTTATAAAATCATAAATGAATAGGAACACTTTATATAAACAGATAGAAATTTTAAAACACATTGAATAAATGGCATTTTAAGCTTCCGCATTCCAAAGATCATGTCAATTAAAAGCTCTTTGAAAAATCTACTTGGAATAGAAATTTAGAAGTAGTCACATATTTTTCATTATGCTGATCAGTTTATGACAGATTAGAGATGGTTTACAAGGTGCAAGAAACTGAATTAACATTGTGGATGTCAGGCTAATAAGGACAGCTTTAAGCATCCAAATTGGAATACATTTTTGCTTGAATATTCAAGGTCCTTTACTAAAGATGATTCAAAGTCACAGAGTTGTTTTCCATGAATAATAACAGGCCCACACCTTCCCAGAGGCCCCTGATATCTCTTGTTGTTTATACTTTTCTGACTTGGTTTATTTATGCTCCTTCCCAGAAAGCTGTATTTTGTTGTTTCTTTTTTGAACAACACATGTAAGACTCAAGGTCGATGTTAGATGAACTTATACATAGAGCATAGCTTTGAAAGAGGTAAAAATAACAGTTGAAGTGAGTGAGAATTATTTCATGACTTCATTTAGAAGTCCGCCTGTAGTTGTATGTCAGATATCCGACTCACTTAGAACATGTGAAGAGCTGCACAAGTCTCGGCAACCCAGTAGAAGGCAGTAACAATGCCTGCTTTAGCAGTTAACATTTGAAGTGATACATGTTTTGAAAGAGATCTAATTGACCATCATTGAGAAAATGAAAATTAAAACCACATTCAACATTATTACACATCTCTCATGACAAATATCAGCACCAATAAGAGCACTTGCTGCTCTCCCGGAGGACCCAAGTTTAGGTCCTAGAAGCCACATGGCAGCTTGTTAACTCCAATTACAGGATATTTGATGCCCCTCTGGTGTCCACTAGCACCAATTCACACGCAGGTTGCATAAGCACACTCATGTAATAAAAAGAAAAACAAATAATGTATAACACTACAGACTGCATGATTTAGAAACATCAGAGTGTATTTTCTTACAGTTCTACCAGCAGAAAAGTCCAAGATTAAGTTGCTGTCAAGTTCAGTGCACCTTGTCGGCATCTGTACTATAATAGCTCTCTCTTATGATGGCATCCCACATAGAAAAAGAGGTAGGAGCAAAGGCAGAATGGATCTGTGAACCCCTCTTTAAGACATACCTAGTCCTTGGGGCATTTCATAATTCAACCCTGCCCTGAAGTTTCCCCACTTCAGTACTGTCACATTGTCCACTTAGTGTCTGCACATAGATTTTGAGTAACACTAGCATGCAGGCTACGTCCTTGCACATCAGCTGAAGTTGGCATATCTCTGGGGTCTAGAGGGTATGAACAACAGCTTCCATAATTGCCAAGCCTCCATCCTGAATCAGACTGGCATAGGAAATTCCAGGTTAGCAAAGTTTATTCATCAACTGTCCCTGAGGAAATAAAGCATTATTGTTATAGAATAGAATTACTGTGGAATTAGCCATCATTAGTTATCTAGGTCAAGTAAAAACTAATACAATTAATCAGTACTTATTACCTATATGACTCAATTAATACTTATGAATTCTGAATATACTTTCCATAGTTACAAAGTTGTTTTCCCTATTGCAGAGCAAATGACTAAGAAGATTATTGTATATTAAAATTAAGTAATTAGGATTAAGGTTATTCTATTTCCCTCATTATAAATGCAGCAAAGTGAATGGGTGTTAGTTTATTATTAGTGACTATAGTATCAGAGTCCAATTTCATGCAGCAATATTGTTTATTCATTTCTGTTTTTCCATCAGATAATTAGGAGTGATAATCTTTCCAGCATTCTAGTAATCTGCTTGTTAAAAACTGAGACAACTCCACTTCCCTCTGACTAGTGATCACGAGTTAGTCTTCTATCTTTAATGTGTTACTATCTTTAAGATGTCTTTCTTTTTTCTCAAAATTTAGTTTTAATTTTTTTCTGACAATATATTTTGGTCATATTCTTTTCCCTCTCCCGACTCTTTCCATACCTCCCCTCAACCACCTCAGTTCATATTTTCTCTCTCTTAAAAATTAATAACTGGGCCTAGGTTCTTCATAATCCATTGCTCTATGCATCACGTTCAGTTGTGGGTTTTCTCTAGATGTTTCTATTTACTGTAAAAAGAAGCTTCTTTGAAGAGGGTAATGACTACATTAAACTGTTAGTATAAGGAAAATACTTAGTGTTAGGAATTAAGCTAGTATAGCAAAGTTCTCTTATGAGATCCATGATCTACCTTCCGAGGCCCAGATATTTGGCTAGGTTTTAGTCCATATAGCTTTCCTCTGGCTGACTTAATGTGGGCCTTAAATACAACTAAAAAGCTGATGTTTACCACAAACATGTTGAGTTCTACTATTGCAACTTTTTGGGTATCTTGCCATGCTGGCCATTGTTGTCGTTCATAAATGTCACTGCTGGGAAGGACTGTTTGTCCTCTACCCCTTGGCATCTTGCATCATAGTTTCTGGTACTATGGAAGCTAGATCTTAGGAAGGAGGTTTTTAGGTTAGATCCATCTTGATATATGAATTCAGTGTTCTAAATCTGGTGGCTTCAGCATAAGGGGCTCATGCTCACCCTTTGTGAGGCAACCAAGATCTACATCAATAATCTATATTGTTTTGGGGAGTCACCTGGACTACCACAGTGACCCATTTGATAATGAGGATTTTTTGTTAGTCTTTCCTTTTTGTGGGAAACAATGTAAGTCCAAGTGGGACAATACAGAGACTAATAGATACTGGGTAGCCCAGCACCAGTGAATACATCTACAGCCCAGCTCCTGCATCTATGGCTCAGAGAACATCACAGAAGAGGAGACAAACATTTTGGACCAAAAGTACCAGTCAGCTGTGGTGTAATTCATCCTAGAAATGGTTGCATAAATAAAACCTGATCAATTACAACATCATTAGACATACTAACATGGAAGGGAGCAAATCTTATGGGTTATGAGGAAATCTTTCCCTTAAGAACTACAGGCAACTAATGACTTATGGGAGAAGGGAAATTAATTCTTCTCAGAAATGAGCTACCTAATTGGTTGTCTAATCAAAGTGATCAGAGCTGAAACCATACACATACAAACAACAAAAAGAGACTCAGTTACTATTATATACCTACAGGTTGTATAATAATAATCAAAAAGAAGATATCAATTTGAAAGTCAGCAGATGAACATGAGAGGATGAGAGAGAGGGGACATGGATGAGATGAAGGGAGGAAAGAAAGGGGGAAGTGATATAATTGTATTTTAAAATTAAAAACAAAAAGCACACATATGCACATGCATGTGCTCATACATATACAAGTCTATGTGTGCGTGAGTACACACACACACACACACACACACACACGAACAAGCACCACACACACAGCAAAAGAAACAAGAAGTCCACTTTACGTTGACCAATTAATTGTTCCTTAGTGGCCTACCTGGGGCTGTGGTTGACATCCTGGGCTGTGGTTGGTTCATGTGTCATTCCACTGAAGGAAAGATTTTTTTCCTTTTCCAGTGGTTATCAGTTTCAAACACCTGGCTTAAGGTAGGATTTTGTGTTCAATTCCCCTCCTCGTTGCTGGAATTTTGTCTGGTTTGAACCTATGCAAGTCTTGTAAATGTTGTCAGTCTCTGTAAGTTCTTATGTGCATCAGCCTTTTTATGCTTGGGAAAAGCTGTCTACTTGGTGTCCATCACCTCTGGCTCTCACAATCTTTCCACCTCCTGTTCTGCAGAGATATTTGAGCCTTAAGGGGAGGAGGAGGACATGATATCCCAGTTAGCTGTATATAGTTTGTCATCCACTCTAACAACCTCTTTCTTGATAGATTCAGCTCACTGAACAGTCACTGTGATAACTACTACTGTTTTATTTATATCTACTATATTCGTTACTCTTCTCTATGTGTTGCTTTTATTCCTTTCTTTTACTTTAGTTTTTTCTGTACTTTGTGATTTCACTTGAGCATTTTATGGCTCCTCAGTATATCTATTACCCACCCCCCTTTTCTTTGCATCTTTCATCAGTTACCATAAAATTTCCAATATGCATTTACTGAGGTATTATATAATGATGAAAGTGTTGATTTTCCAAAGTGACAAAACAGATTTCAAACAAGGTATTTTCTTACAAATAGAACATCAAAATAGGTGAAAGGAAATGTTATAAAAATTCAGAAGCAATATATGAGTCTCTTATCATACTTGGAATGTCAACACTCCAAATACTACAATAGATACATCCAGCAAAGAGGGAACCAGTGAGGAGAGAGAGCACAAGAACATCAGCAATGAGGAAAACAGTGAGAACAGAGACCACAAAAGCATCAGTCACCTACTTGGTATCTCTGGCTCTGTTCATGCCAGTCAACAAAAACAGAACACACATTTTCTTCCTCAAGAACATTTGGAATGTTCGCTAAGCCAAACCCAGTTATGGACCATGCAATACACTTTACAAAGTTTAAAAGACAGAAAACCATACTGAGCCATGTTGAGCACATTTAAATGACATTGAAATTAGCTGTCACTAACAGAAAAACAGCAAAAATAAAACCCAAATACTTAGAGATTTTACAGCATACATTAAGACTGGGGTGCTAGATAAAATCCAAAGAGAAACTTAACATTTTAATTTAAGTAACAATGAAAACAAAGTCTAAGAGACAGCAAAATGGAGAAGGAAATTTGTAGGATTAAATGCATTTGAAAATAATTTTAAATAAAGTGTTTCAGTTTCTACCTTAGAAAACTAGAAAAAGAAAAATCAATTAAATCAAAATTAGCAGGAAAGGGGCTGGAGAGATGGCTCAGTGGTTAAAAGAACTGACCACTCTTTTAGAGGCCCCGAGTTCAATTCCCAGCAATCTCATGGTGGCTCACAACCATCTGTAATGGAATCTGATACTCTCTTCTGGTATTTCTGAAGAGAGCAACAGTGTACTCATATAAATAAAATAAATCTTTAAAAAATTAGCAGGAAAAAATGAGTCTTTCAAAATGTGGTGCTGAAACCATTATATGCAGGACAAAGAGACTCTAAATATAAATGTCCCACTTTACACAAAAATTACTTTAAATGGATAACATACTTAAATGTAAATTAATTATAACATTTTTATGAAATAACAGGGTTAAGTTGTCAAAATACAGAATTCTGGGTGAATTTTCAAACAGAATATTAATGTGAATGGCCAAGGTGGGCGTGGCAGCACATGCTGCCCAGCAAACTGAGATCTGAGAGCGAGGAGGCAGGAGGATTGTGAATTTTCCGAGTGTCTGAGTTACATAAAAGAGAAAATTGGTGCATTTTATTTTGTTCAAATATAAATTATTACTCTGTGAAAGTGACAAAAAGTAGGAGCACAAGCTACAGGATTGAAGAAAACATGTTTACAATTCTTTTGTATGGTAAGTGAACAGTACCTAAGATAGGAAAGAACACAGAAGCACATTGAATGATGGTCTTCATCAGGCACTAAAGAAACAAATATGTAAATGTGGGAGCCTGCTACTTCTGTTTCAGAATGGCTTAATCTAATACCTATAACAAAGCCAAAGTCTCTTAAGATGTAAATAAACAGGGCTCTGGTGTGATGCAAATTTAATGTCTCTTTAGAAAGTAGTTCTGTATGCCCTAAATCCAAAATGAGTAGTGTCTTTAGCAATAGGGCCCTACCATCTAGTCATGCTGTACAACCAAGAGAAATAGGAATAGCTTGTGTTGTTTTCGGTGTTGCTGGGGACACACTGACTAATAACTTGTAGAGAACTATCTTCTGTCTGGCACTTGAGATTTTCATTTAGTAGTCCATGTCTTCTGGAAGGAGGATGGTCCATTCACAAAACCTCACTGGCCAAGAAAATCTCTCCCTTCTGGCTTGCTTAATAGTACTAGAAGGTATTGTGCAGACTTTCAGGGAAGAAAAGTCATCAAAAGTCTCAACAAATGCTAAACCATGCAAGTGACAATAGTGACCTTCCAGGCAAGATGTGCTCACTACTGCAATAGTGGTGTGATGGTTATGGGGATAACCAACTGCTTTTTGACTGGAGATGAGGCCAGTACACAGAAGGTTTTATATTGTAAGCCTGCTCAAAAGCCTATAACTAGGGAAATTATAGGTCCTTAGTGGTTACTTGTCATGTTAAATGGTCATAGTTTCAAACTGCCTTCTAAATATTTATGTTTATATGTACAGATTTGGATTGCTCTCAATCATTTGGATGTACAGATGTTACTTTTTGTGATGGGTAGTGTTTACTACAGGGACACATATATGTCCAGAGCACCAAGTATAAATAATCCTGAAAGGTGGTAGAGTGAGAGACCCCAGAGAATTGGAGGAAAGTAATGGTGGATGAAATTAAAATATATTGTATAAATGTATGAAATTTTCACAGAATACTAGTACAATAATAATAAATACAAATAAATACAGACACAAATATTCTTAAACAAAACAGAAACAATTCTAGTTAGCAGTTTCTTAGAAAACTAAATATGCATCTATCATACAGGCATGCAGTTTTTCTCTGTAGTATTTTACCTTATAGATACGAAAACTCATTTTCACAAAGCATATACAGGAATGTTTATAGATCTTTGCATACAAGTCCCAAAAGCTTGGGATGAAGGTGCATTAGTGTTCTTTAGAATCACAGAACTTATGGAATGTCTTTATATATTAAGGGAAATTATTTGAATGACTTACAGTCTACAGTCCAACTAACCCAACAATGGGCAACTATGAGAGAGAAATACAAAGGTTTAATGGTTGCTCAGTTCTACAAGGCTAGATGTTTCAGCTGGTCTTCTGTATAAACTGGAATCCTGAAGAAGTAGGTTCCAACAGATGTGTACAAGCAGGGACAGAACCAACCCTTCCTTTTCCCATTGTTCTTATATAGGCCTCCAGCAGAAGGTATGTCCCAGATTAAAGGTGTTTTCCACCATGCCAGGATTTGGAACTTGCTCTGTCCCAAGCTGGACATCTGCTTGCCTGTCTCCTGGGATTAAAAGTGTATACCATCTTGGTTAGGCATAAGCATTCCATACCCACTATGCCTCAAGATCTGGATCACAGGTGTACCCTCAATTTCTGGATTGTATTTCATTCCAGATGTAGTCAAGTTGACAACCAGGAATAGCCATCACAATCTACCCCTTGTCAACTTGACATAAATCATATCTCATATCCAAATGAAATGAGGTCATAAATATGCCTAACATAACTATCCCTCATACAATTGCAAATGGATTATAAATTTAGAATAGGTCAATGTTCCTTGTAAAACATCCTTTTAGTATCTGAACATAATAATCATTGATATTCTCTTAATTGATGTTAAAGAAATTGGAGGGCAGAAAGGCTGGTAAACCAAAGATGAGTAAGATTATGCACAGAGACTTACCAACCTAAGACAGAAGTGTATTGCTTTTGATAATGCATATTCCATGACAAGTAAGGAAGGCATTCTTGGCAGAACAACCTAAGATAGGCTCAGTCTTGTTTATGAAATAAAAAGGGGGGAGAGGCAGAGAGCTTTTGGGCCTGCTTGGCAAGAATCTGACGTGGGCCAACGACAAGGAAATGGGCTGCTTGGCAGGAATATGACATTGGCCAAGGACAAGGAAGTGGGCTTCAGACAGGATTCCAACACTAGGCTAGAACAAAGAAGTAATTTCAGGCAAAAATCTAAATCTTAGATTAGAACAAAGAACTAACTTCAGGCAGGTAACTAAATAAGCCCTTAGAAACAGTGATCATGGGAGTGTTCACAGAACTTTGTTTACTGCCTTGCCTGTTCTTTGACTATTTGTGTTTATTGTCTTGCTTCTTCCTTGACTATTTGCATCTATTATATTGCTAGTTCCTCAACCTAGAACTGACCTTAATACTTGCATGTTATTAAAATGGTATGAAAGCAAAAAGGAGGAGGGGGTATGGAATAGGTTTTTTTTTGGGGGGGGGAGGGGAAATGGGGAAACGGGATGACATCCGAAATGTAAATAAATAAAATATCCAATAAAAAAGAAAAAACAAAACAAAAACAACAACAACAAAGAAATTGAGGGAAAGCCCAAATATCTATTCAAATGTATTCTTAAAACACAAACACTAAAGTCACTTATAATCCTTGTTTCTGCAAGTGGCCACGTTTCCTTAGATGGTATTTATAACTGCCTTGCTCTACTACCCATTCTGTATTTCCTCTATCCTCTGTAAGCATCTTAGCAGAACTTGGCTCTTTTCCTAGAGGAGTGACCAATACCTTCTTTCCTGATGGGTGTGTGCCCTTTGTCATCCTGCTTGAATTAGGATGTTGTAGTTTCCCATGGACTTTAATCACAGGACATGGTAGTACTAAGCGACATCCTAGAGGATTACCTAGGGTAATCCTCTATTGTGGAGAAGCAATCCAATTTCCCCACGGTAATCTGTATCTATCACCCCACCCCAACACTGTTATTCCTTTCTTAGCCTGTTGATTTAAGGGTATTAGAAGCCCAAAATGACCAGGGGAAGTCTGAACTTCCAGTTGTATGGAATGTTTGTTATGGCTCCTGTCAGGAACAAGCCCTACTCTAGAACCAAAACTTCTAGGCTAGCAAAACTTAGGATTGAGGCGACAGGAAACAAAAACTTTCCTAGTGGGTGTTTAGGAGTGATAGTAAGTGGAATTATTCCTCTGGAATTATTTCTGGACTTGTGGATCTTGGCTATGGGAGAAACTGTACCATATATCAAACACTGATTCAAAACATAATCCCTTCTGAAGAACCCTACCCAACCCCCACAGTGTTCCCACCTAATTGGTACTAAAACTTTATCTTCAAAAGGCCATTCTACATTTCTATCAGGCCAGCTGCTTCAGGATAGTGGAGAACATTACTGGTAAGACCAGTGGATTTCATGATTGTGGGCCCACTGTCACACTTTTCTGGTGGTGAAATGGGTTCTTTGGTCAGAAGCAACACTGTGTGGAATATCATACTGGTAGATAAAGGAGTCTGTAAGTCCATGGACGTTGGTTTTAGTGGAAGCATTATATGCAGAAAAGACAAGTCTATAACCAGAATATCTATCTATTCCAGTAAGAACAAAACATTGTGCTTTCCACAGAGGAAATGGTCCAATGTAGCCAACCTGCCACCAGGTTGCTGGCTGGTCACTTTAAGGAATGATGCCATATCTGGGGCTCAGTATGGTCTCTGCTATTGGCAGATCTGGCATTCAGCAGTAGCTGTAGCCTGGTAAGCTTTGGTGAATGGAAGTCTTTGTGTTCTCAGAAATCATTTCCCAGAAGATTTCACCTCAGGGATGCTTATAGCTTATTAATCACTGCTTATCCAAGAAATCCCTTCTATTCTTGACCCTAAAGTCAGAGCCACATGGCTGAAGCTACTGAGTTCTGCTGCTTGCTGGGGCTAGAACATACCCCCATATTCCATTACACCATCTTTCTGTTTTCCAACTCCTTCATTGCCTAAGCTTTGCTGTCCTGGAATGTGCTCTGTAGACTGACCTTGAACTCAAGAAATGTCCATAGCTCTGTCTTCTGAATGCTGGGTTTAAAGGCATGGTCTACCATGCCTAAACTTAAGCTTTCTCTACTTGGAACTTGCTCTGTAACAGGCTGACATTGAAGAGATCTTCTTGCCTCTGTCTCCAGAGTTAAAGGGGTATACCACTGTGCTTGGACCTAAGCTTTTCATGGTGATTATGCTTCAAGATACAGATCAAAAGCTTGTGGCATCACATGCCAATTTGATACACAATCGTATTTCCTTTTGTCCAAATAAAAGCATTAACTATGTCATAATTGTTCAATTGCAAACACAAACAATAAGCTTAGCTGGGTGGGATCTTGTCCTCAGATCACCACTCCCTTAATCTGTTTATCTCCTTGAACACAGGATTCAGCTCCATTTCACTTCCTGGTAGCCATTTATTGTTTGAACCACACATTTTATACTTTTTCTTTTTAAGCTTGCTATGCTTGATCAAAACACTCTTCATAAGACTGAACCACAGGATAAAGTCTAAACTAGGCTATTCTGAGACTTCCTTTGTCATCGATACAATTAATCTGAATCTTTTCACTTTAGTCACATGCAGACTCTTCAGAAAAGATCAAAAAGCAACCATGTTCTTCACCAAATACCACACAAACAGTCTCTATGCCACATATTAACATTCTACTCCTTTGAAAACTCTTGAGTCAGGCCCCAATAATTCTAATCACCCTCAGCACCAATGTCTTTCCATATTCATCCTAGGATGGCCCATTAAGCCCCACTTAAAGCATTCTGACACTTTCCAAATTCAAAGTCCCCAAATCTATGTTCCTCCAAACAAAATATGGTCAGGCCTATCACAGAAATACCCTAGTCTCTGGTATCAACTTCTGTCTTAGTTACAGTTTCCACTTCTGTGAAGAGACACTATGACCAAGGCAACTCTTATAAAAGACAGCATTTAATAGGGCTGGCTTACAGGTTCAGAGGTTCAGTCCATTATCATCAAGATGGGAACATGGCAGTGTCCAGGCAGATGGGGGGCTAAATAAGCTGAAAGTTCTACATCTTCATCTAAAGGCACAAGACTGGGCTGGCTGGCACATGGCTAGGAGGAGGAGTCTCAAACCCTACCCCCACAGTGACAAATTTCCTCCAACAAGGCCATATCCAACCAAAAAGGCTACACCTCCTAATAGTGCCACTCCTTGGGACATGCATATTTAAACCATCACAGAAGGGTTCTTTTTTATTATTTTTTATTGGTTATTTTATTTATTTACATTTCAATTGTTGTCCCCTTTCCTGGTTCTCCCCCTCTGAAAACCCCCATCCCACTCCCCTGCTTCCATTAGGGTGCTCCCCCATCCACCCACCACCCACTGCTGCCTTACCACCCTGGCATTTCCCTACACTGAGGCATCAAGCCTTCACAGGACCAAGGTCATCCCCTCCCACTGATGCCAAATAAGGCCATCCTCTGCTACATATGCAGCTGGAGCCATGGGTCCCTCCATATGTATTCTTTGGTTGGTGGTTTAGTCCCTGGGAGCTCTGGGTGCCTGGTTGGTTGATACTGTTGTTCTTCCTATGGAATTGCAAACTCCTTCAGCTCCTTCAGTCCTTCCCCTAACTCTACCATTGGGGGTCCCCATGCTTAGTTTGAAGGTTGGCTGCAAGCATCCGCATCTGTATCAATAAGGCTCTGCCAGAGCCTCTCAGGAGACAGCCATATCTAAGTTCTGTCTGCAAGCACTTCCTAGCATCAGCAATAGTGGCTGGGTTTGGTGGCTACATACAGGATGAATCCCCAGGTGGGGCAGTCTCTGGATGGCTTTTCCTTCAGTCTCTGTTCCACTCTTTCTCTCGTTATTTCCTTTAGATAGGAACAACTCTGGATTAAAACTTTGAGAAGGGTGGGTTCTTAACAGATAATAGGGCTTAACTGCAGAATACCCATACCATAGAGTATGTCTTAAATATAAGAAGGAATGAAGTCACTAGTTGGGATCTCCAAGACATAGTGCTGAGTTTGTACAGTCAATCTCAAAAGACTAACTTGCTATATAACTCTATTTCTATAAAGTTCTTTTCATGATACAACTGTAGATATGGAAAATAGTATAATGTTTTTGAGTGCTTAAAGGTGGTGTGAGAAGCAGAGACTGAACATGACTGTGACATAAGGCATGACGTAGCTCTGGGATAAGGAAACAGTTATCCACGTTGACTCTGGTACAGACTATACAAAACTCCATAAATAAAAATAACAGAGATGTACATATACATCATTCCACGGCCACTTCCCTTTGCATACTGCTCTATAGCTATATATAATACAGTCATTGTGAAACACTAAGTGAAGTGTACATGGGTCTTGTTGGAGATTGGTGCTAATGTTTTGAGTCTACATGTCCAGACACTGAAAGTTCTTGTCACCAGTGGTTTCTGATCTATGAGTTTTTAATTACTATACTTGATAAAGAAAATATAGAATCTGAAGATTTTAATCATTATGCTTGATAGAGAAAATAAGTGTACATTTAGTACATTTACGTTTGCAGACCCAAATATTTAAAGGATTGTCGATAAGATAAACAGCTTGGTTAACTTATAGCATTGCTTCTTCAAATTTAAAACTGTAAAAATTTCAATAACTTGAACCTGCTATTGAAATATAAATTTGAATTTTAGTAATATTTTATCATCTACCAAGCATATTATATGATTTTGATCCAAAATAATTTATAAACTACAAGAGCAGTACCTCTTAATTTATGTATCATAAATTAAATATCTGAAGCAGAAGAATATAGCAACATGGCCTATAATTCTAATTAAAAGTTACCTAAATAACCCTCTACTCAACCCAAAAGTTATTAGAAAAAAAACTAATCCATGTATGTTTTAAAGGTCTGTATATTAACCCATTTTTCATTTATATAACAAAATACTCAAGGCAGGCTACTTTATTAAAAGGCAACTTAATTCAGCTTCTAGTTAGAGAAGTTCAAGGAGATGGGATAGGTTGTGTGTCCCAGGTAAACACCACATGCTTCCAGCAACATACACAAGATATAAAGCCAGAAAAGCTTCCTTAGTCTTGTTTTCTGTATTGGAAAATCAGAATTGACAACCACAATAGCTTTAACTTCTTCCAAGGACACACTCCTAAGTGAAACTGGGATTTCCTGTTAAAAAGTTCCACCTTTTACTATTACCATACTGACAACCATATTTCAAATACCTTTAGGGAACATATTCAAGCCACTTTCAAGCCAAAGCAGTCAGTATCAATGCAGTGTATCTGAACTGTGCATCTACACTGCTTCAATAACACACTGTGGGGACAGTGCACACCCAGGTGGATGCATGAGGTACGCATCTGAGCAATTCTCTGACTAGGTAGGCAAAAGACACTGGTCAATATGAAATGTCTCTCAAAACTTAATAAAGCATATGACCATAGAGCTCGGAGCAAGAAGAATTTGTTTGTTTGTTTGTTTGTTTGTTATCACAGCCCTGGGAGACAGACAGCTGGCACCTCAAATGCTTGTAGATTCTGCACATTATACTGCATCCTGAAATTGAGCCTCCAAGAAACCCAGTCAGTTTTTTTCTTAGCAACTCATTTAACAATGAAAGGGAGACAAGAAAAATGGTGTAATCCTCTATTTACAAGGGTATGAAAGAAAAACCTTCCTATATGAAACAATGTAAAGTGTTACTTCCTTAGGATTGTATATTCTTCATTATTTTAATAAACTGTTGGTACTCTATGAACCTTCTGCTTTTTTATGAGTATTCTGTTCACTAATACATTCCCAATAATTTCTGTTTCTTCCTCACTTAAATATAAGATGATAGCACCCCCCAAATGCAGATACATTGCATATTGTCAGGGGAACCAATTTCACATTGTCCATTAGCAGAGTAGATTTGAACATACAGTGATGAATGCACCCAATGAGACCATGAAGAACAAGACAGTTTCTGTGTTCTATTATGGACTCCCCAGCACAGATAAGATTTTAAGTAAAATGAAAAGAAAAACATACTTTTTGTGAAAGAAGAACAAATAATTTCCTTACTTTTTAAAAAAATTCTACAGTAGTAGGATAAGTAAGAAATGACTTTAAAAACAGCTTGAGGCTGAGGCAATCCAACTACCAAATTTTGACCATTACAAAGAATAAAATTGTGCTGAGTTGAAAAAAAATTAAAATCCAAATCTGAGCAACATAAATATAAAAAGGAAAACTATTAATCATAATAGCCCAAGAAAGCCTAGTAATACTGGTACAGAAAGCAATTCAGGTAAGGACATTTTCAGAATAGCTAAGAATAAATATACATACAGCACATGATAAGACTCCATAGCACATTATTTTCCCCTTTCTATAAATGAGGCTACCATCGTACAAAGCAATTACATTATTTAGTTTAAGACTACATATTAAACAGCAGTGCCATATTTCTTTAAAAGAGGAGTCCTCTGAGTAACACTCTCAGGATACAGGCATTCAGAACAATTGTGGTATGTCTTCTATGCAAATCACACTGATACTAGAATGAATCGGAAGCAGGATATATCTTTAAGTTAAATTCTGTAAAGGAAGATGGTAAGTAGAAAGAAGAAATTATGTGAAAGGCAGTTTGAAATTAACACAACTTCTTTGTATATCTGGCAAAGGAGGTAACTGTAACCAGGTAGGAACACTTTTCTGAGTTAAGTCCTTATATGGCACCATGGCCCTTTGAGTACTCATCTAACAATGGAGAAGGAGCATGTGCAGGGTATATGTAGAGAGGGAAAGGGTATTTGAGAAATGCTACTGGATGCAGAGAGATCTTAGATTTAAAGTATAAGTTTAGCAAAGCTGAAACATGAATGTCCTTAACAGAAAGTCAGTAGATGTCTGTCTGAAGCAAGACCATCTGCTGTCAGGAAGGCAATACAGCAGCTGCCTCCTGGAAATACAAGACTGGAACTCAAGACAGACAATAAAGATGAATCTATAATTTGACCATCATCTCAAAGGGGTAACTGTTGAAGCTTTGAGGTCTCTATAGGAAAGGGTGGAATAGTAAAAGGAAGAATAATAAAGGGAAGAAAGGAAGAACAGGAACAAAAGAAGATGCAGTATCTAAGTAGAAGACCAGAAAAACGCAAAGGACCGAGAAGAGACCACATATATTCTCATGTGTTGGATGTGAGTGTATGGGTGAGTGTGTTCGAGTGCCCACTGACCTAAGAGAATGACATTAGTTTCAACTCACACTGAAAACATGTTTCATATTCATTTTCGTATCTTTGATTTAATATCCTGAAATTAAGCAGTGAAGGCAAACCTTTTTGCTTATAAACTTTTACTTGGTGTTACTAGCAAGGATTACAGTTATTCTTAGTTCTTAAGGACTCTGGAAGACATACCCCTGAGCAGTAACTGGGAATATTGCTCTGTGGTTGCCAGGTAAGCATTATCATCACTATGAACTTACTTCTTTGGACACCAAACTCAAAGAATCAGTGACTTGGGTTGAGGCTTGCAGCCCGCAGTTGAACAGAAGGGCTGAGACCTCTGACACCTGACTGTTGAATACATGTGGGAAAGTTGTGGAGTGACGGTCTTCTTGTTTAAGTTCTCTGCTAAAACAACCATGAAGAGTGAGCCCCGTTTTCTGAAGCTATTGGTTGGTGGTGCTTTTTAAATAATTATTTAATATTAGTTAAATCTAATGATTACAGACTTGGCTTCTAAAAAAGCCCCCAAATGAAATGACCACTTACAAAAATAGTAACGCTTTAGTCCTAAAATTTTAAATAATAATTGGTTTCATTTCAGAAAAAAATGTTGGTGTTTGTGTTTCTTGTTATGGTTTTTCTAACTGTCCTTCAAAAGAGGATGAATGAAACACAGTGTATGGCTAATTACCTAATTATAAACATCATACATTTATGCACACAATAGTTTAAGATATTTCTCTGTATTTCAGGTCCAAACTGCTTTGCAGAAACTGCTGTCATTCCAGCTGGTAGAGAGGTGAAGACTGATGAGTGCACCATATGTCACTGTACTTATGAGGAGGGCACGTGGAGAATTGAACGGCAAGCCATGTGCACAAGACATGAGTGCAGGCAAATGTAGACTTCACCATACAGAAACTCTCATGTTTTTCTAGAATATTTTACTAATGTGACATTCTAGATGACTCTGAGAAATATCAATCAAAACCAGAAGACTTTGAATAAGGAGTCAAGGAAAATGGTTGGTACTTTTGTTTTTCTTGGTAACAATTACAGCAAGAGACAGAAATGGATGTATTTCAAAACATCAATAAGAACTTTGGGCATACTCCCTCTCTAAATAAATGTGCTATTTTCACAGTAAGTACACTAAAGTTCACTATTATATATTAAATGTGTTTCTATAATCCCTCTATTAGAGTCTTATATATTAAAAAATGCTGTTGTCAACCGTCCTCACTGTGTACCGGTATATCTTTGTTAGCCTTCACTGCATCACAAGAGGGTGCTAGTGAGCCCAGGAATCTTTTACACCTGCACATGAATCCTCCATTCCATACGGGACTACAGAATATAATGACTGCTTTATATCAAAATCCTGTTCAAATGCTACTTAACTAATGCTATGGTACCTAATGCTTAAAACACAATCTAATTTACACAATAGGCTTATTTTAATAACCCATTTATTTTATTAGTTCATTCTTAGTCATTTGTAAAAAATGTAGGATAAGGGTTGCTTAGCACATACTTTTTCAGTTCTCATAGTAGTCCATAAATAAACACTTATGTGCATTTCATTTTCATCCCCAGTATCTATTTTTCTAAGCATGATATCAATTCATTCTCTGAGCAGGAGGAAGTCTGAAATATCTGGTTTAGTGTCCATGAAGTTGGAGTGTTATAAACAAACAAACATTGGAGGAAAGGGAGTTTTTGCATTCTCTGGAGAATAGTTAAGAAAGTCATATTCCTGATCAAGTTTATGTTTGAAATATAAAATATGCTACAGACATCTCAGGACTCAGCACAGTGTTTAATACTGCTAACTAAGATGGTTATCTGTCCTCAATAACAGACAAAATGCGATGATAAGTCTATTTTGCATCAAGAGCAGTGTGAGGGAACTATTCTTTGTACAATTATGTTTGAATACTTGAAAATAAAGGCTACTAAGTCTCTCCTGCAGACATATATCACCCAAATTATCTTCATTTGAATACAAAAAATAAAACTGTCATTAAGTGTTGCTGACTGGAGCACAGAGACTAGAGAACAGTTCCCTTTTTGTGAGTGATATCAACAGTTGGTTCAGGAGTCAGAGAGGCAGTCGGGGTCTTAATATGTCTTTTAAAAAGCTAAAACAACTATTTTCAAACATTGAGAACATTTCCCTCCATTTATCTTTTTCTAAACTTTAAATTTCTGTACCTGTCACACAGAAACTCTTGGGAAGACAAAAGAAAATGAGGACTGATTTGTTTTCTTCATGTGCATCTTTTGCTGTAGCATAACAGGATTACAAAATAACAGTGTAAGATATTATATATAAAGCAAATTAGAGTCTAGAAAATGAAGATTTCTAAAAAAAGCACAATTTATACCCCCAAACCCTGCCGGTACATAAGAATTTCAGTAATTTATTACTGATTGACAATCAAGGAAAATCGATGTATTTTCATCATTGTTAAGTATATACCTTAAAAAATACAAAAATTACCAAGACATTTGCATATGTTTATATTTTACCTTGATTTTTCCAGAATATTTGGGTTAGGTAGAGTAGCATGTACATCAATTTCATGAAAATACTCAGGGGTATTATTGGCTAGTTACTCTCAGGTACCTGTCTCCAACTTTCCAAAACTTAAATGTTAATATGAAAGACTGTTAGGCATCATCTGTCCTTCCATTATTCAACAGTAGATTTCCTTTAAGACAAAGGTAATCTACAGTTACCATCTTGCCAACAAATGACTTATCCTACTAACGTACATGGGGTAAGTACATACCTGTTGCTTCTTTTCTCCACATGAGACATGGAAAATTACAACTGCAATATATGAGGCTCAGTTTTCTTATTTTCCTTGGCAACAGAATTCCTACAGAATGGAAAATGGGCTCTGGGATTACTGGAGTGGAAAAAAATGATAAATGCTATGAGAATGTCAACAAATCTCATTCTTCTGCAGAGAAAGTGAGCACAGTGTTGTCTGGGGAATGACATTCTTGATGTAAACCAGTGGACCCCACACTGTCTCAGGCACACTTCTGGGTGCTGGAGCACAGTGACTGAGACTGCATTAGAATAGCTTATACTATACCTAAGACAAATGTGGAAGAACCAGGTTCTCTGCACGACATATCCTAAGTATTGAACAGTTATTATTATTGCTTTTAATCAAAACTGTTCCCCTGCAGATTAGGTCTAGAGAGCTGTTTCAGATATTTATTTTTCTTCCCCATGCGGACAGAAGTCTTTGCTGAAGTTCTGAACAATAAGCTAGATAACTTTAACTGCATAATAACATAGGAACAGTATGAGTTCAAATGATTTGTTTGAACCTCACAATTCAACCACAGTTTTTTTTTTTAAATGCCACAATTCTCCAAAATTCTAATAGGCTTGCTTTGCTGCACTTCATAATTATTAGGGACTTAATCAAGTTAAAAAGGAAGTTGTGCTCATAAGTGAGTTGTATGAATGTGTTCCTAAAATACCAATCTATGGTTAGCTGCCTATGTGAACCACACAGTAGCTCCAGAAAGAATGCAGTTGTACAAAGATAGGTCATTGCCTTTGGGTTCATTCTTCTGTGCTCTCCCATACTTTGCAGGGAGAGGCGGGAACAATCATTTCAGAAGCCTTGCTTGAAGCATTGGGGCCCTGTGACAGGTTTGCTGCGACAATGTAAAGATACAGAGGCCAGAGTGTCTGTGCCTACAGGGAACTCATATGCCTCAGGTGGAGGCATACAATGGTTATGTTAATTGTAATATTTGAATATTTACAGTATCATTGTCTGGTCTGATAAAGTACACCATGAGATAAATTCTCATATCTTTTAAAGTTTAATACATTATGCTTAAGTTACTCTCCTCTCTGCTTCTTTAGCATTGTGTGGAAACAATGTCTAAAACACTCAACTATGTCAGTAATTTAGAGATTTCCTTTTCTTTGTTTTTATTTTAAACAATGAGATATGTTTAATGTTCATATTGTTTAAAACATACAAATGCACAATTTCATACAAGTATTGTTAAAAACAACATCTGCTATTTTAAATACAGACTATTTAAGTATACATAAAACAAAAATTATAAACATTAAGAATGACTTAATAAATACTAACAATGTTTTAAATCTGTTTCAATAGGCAACAGATACTTTTAGATTTCTTAAGATTTTTTGATTTCCTCTAAAATTCTGTAAGGAGGAAGGGTAATGTACATGTCCTTTCATCAAGATCCTGGGAACTACCAGAAGTGTAGACAAGTCTGACTGGTAACAGACTTTGGCAGTATCTCCTGTGTCCTGAGCTTCTTGATGAATCTATTCTGCACTCTTTTCCTCAGAAGTACAGTGTGAGAAATGTTCAATGCAGTCACTTACTATGGAATGAATACATGCTTGTAGTATCTGTTCATCACATTCCAGGTTCTTCCTGCCTTGGGGAGATCAGAGGCTACTAACATCATCTCCTCGTGCAAAGCCAGTTTCTGAGGTTTTAGTTTTCTAAGCATGGATCTTGTTTTCACTTGGTTGTTTGGAGGATCCTAATTGCACAGAACCACCAAGCTCCCTCAGAAGAGTTGTCTTTAAAAACAGGCTGGGGCTATGAGAGGACACAGTCCTGTTGGCAGTAGATACTGGGCACTCAGAGCCTTCTCTAAGGGGTTCTAAGTACTGTTTTTCTCTAAGCTGTTTCAGTACTGAAGGCCTCAAATTGGAGCTCAATAGGACACTAAGATGGACTGCTAGGAGTAAGGAATTTATTGGGAAAGTTATGACTGCTGTGGACAGGCAGACAGTTGAGAACAGCATGACAGGGCCTTTGAGGAAAGTTCAGTACACAGCACCAGAGACAGACAACATAGACAACATGGTGGGTGTTCTGAAGAAAAGAAAGCAGAATCTAAACAGCAGATGTGAGAATGAGTTTCTTCTTATTCCTTTCGGGGAGGGGGGCATCAGAGTATAAGTCTCTAGCTAGGTTCTGATTCCCATACTGGAGGCAGGGAAGTGGATGTGGCCACCTCCCCCACCCCTGCCCCTGCCACCAACATTTGATGTGAACTCAGTCCCCAGGTGACAGATCCTGGAACCTGCCAGCTCTTAGCTAGGAACTCACCCTGTCCCTTTTGGACACCTGTGAAAAAGGAACAGCTGCTGAGAGGAGGGTCCTGGAGTCCTTAATTGCAATGTCATCTTGAGTCCCTGTCATAGCACTAATTTGGTGTCATTTTAGCACATATTTTAAAAATTACATCATAAACAAAGATTGTGGATGGCTAAGTAGAAGTGTGCCTGGCTAGCATGCACAAGAACCTTGCTTTTTATCTCCACTTCTACATACATAAATGTATCATTTAATGGGTAGGGTGTATCCCAATGGTAAACAAATTGTCTCATATGCAGAAAGTCCCAGTTCAATCTAGTCTAGTATGAAAAAAAGTTTGTTCATAGCTAATGGTTAATTTTTTGTGTTTTCTTCTTATTTCTAGACACTTTTAATTCACATTATGAGACAATCACTTCTGCAACCATCACTTACTCAATGTTAAGTTTACTTTACTGAGTTACATACAGTTCACTATACCTGTGGATCAAGCACTGGCTCAAATAGTGCATCAAACCAAAGTTCCCACTGTTGTCTCCTTGCCTGTTTTCTTTCCAGATTTCTAGCACATTTCACATATCCAGGCCATGACCACCCACAGATCAATCCCTCACTGCTGTAATGTTGAGGTTGGATGTGACAATCAATGGCCAGTTCTGATGCAAGTCAGGACAAAGCCACTTTGATGTAAAAGTTCTAATACTGAATGAAACTTCAAATGAAAACATAGTGGTACTTTTAATAATGGTGATCAAGTTTACAGTTTTGGTATTTCCTTGTTTATACCAATTTTTGAATAAAAATTTCATATCCTAGATTTTATTTGAGGAATTTGAGTGTATCTGCATATCTCCATGTTTCTGTGTAATGTGACTGAGCAGTGCAGTTGGCTTCTATGAAACTGATGTTAAGTCAGTGAACCAAGGGTTTAAAGATGATGGCTGTTGACAGTTCACCACGATGTCAAACTTCACTCTCATTTGTAAAGCATTTGCTGGTTTTGCTTTACCACAAAAACAAGTAGGAAAAACCTAATTGTAAATGCCTAATTGTTAACTGAATAAATTCTATCGACTTCTAAGGGATATTGTCAATCAGGGTGAAAATGTCCACTCAAAGATTCAGTAACTTGAAAACTGAAATAAAGAGGTCCTCCAAGTGTTTGCCCTGTTGGCAGTTTATGACACATGAACAGGTATGCATGAGCGTCTACCTGTGATTCTCTAACAAAGACAGAAAACCCATAATACAAGCACAGTAATATCAAATACAATCAAAATACACCTAACGTCATTTATTAAGGTATTGTTGTAGCCTGTTAAAATAATTCTAAATATCTCCTGCTTTAGTTAGAATTCAGTTTTCAGGAACTAGAAACTTCCAAGTTTTATTTAATATTTAATAGTACTTTATTTACTCACTAACATTTACTGTTTTTCTTCAATTTTTGGAAGTTACATTTGACTTTGTTTCTAGATATATTTATGAGAAAGTTCATTTCCCTATCTTCTTGCTTTGTAAACTGAATGCAGTTCTATTTTTATTTGTCTCTGAGGTTATTTTGATCACCTTATTTAAACTCACAATACCTATAAAAATGGCTAGCATTGGCCCCACTCAGGACATTTGGGAATTTGAGAAAATGCCTAAAGTTTCAATGTAGTAAATGAGTGGGCAGGAATCCAAGTCAGCCTTAGACCAGAACCTGTGGCACCAAGTCCTCTCATTCATGTTTAGATAATGACCTCTAGAAATGAGACAGCAACATCACAGTGCTTTTTCCTCGAACTCCCAAGAAGCACAGGAGGTAATGGACATCATCTTGCTCTCCTAACCCAGCTTCACAGTCCTGACACCTGTCAGTTAAGAGTCACTACCCCCAAAAGTGTTAATAGCCTCCCTTTTCTACTTGCTACATATTTTAATTAAACTGTATCCATGTCTTATTAAAGTGAATTTCAAACAACAGTAGATTTTTATGGTTTTGTTTATAATTCATGTATTGGGTTTATAAAATATGACCACATATTATAACCCTTTCTGTAGTGGTGACTTATTTTTCCTGCTGTGGAAGATAATTGACATGAACAATGTAAAGGATGAGATATTTATCTTTGCTTACAGCATTACATGTTTCATCTCATGGTTGCTTGGCTCCATATAGCTCAGCAATACATCATTGTGGTCAAAGCTTGTGGTTAGGCAGGTTCTCACCTCTGGCAGAATGAAATGAAAGAGAGTAACCAGAAATGAGGTATAACAGCCACAAGCATGCCCCCAGGGAACATACTTCTTCCCTCAGGCCTTGCCTCTTAAAGTTTTTATCAGCTTCCAAAATATGTCTAGGAAGCATTCATTGAGCAGGTGCCACAAAATAGTCAACACATGAGCCTATAAGGGACATTGCATACTCAAATCTTAAGGACATATATTAACATAAATTAGCATATATTAGCTAATGAGAAAAACTATCACTTATTCGATGACAATCTATGGAAAATACTACATTTTCAACTTTAAATTCTAGTGTCTGATATCAGCAACCCTGCTGTGAGAAAAACATCAAGTTTCAGTGATATCACTGAGGTCAAAGCCCAGAATATGCACTGTGCTCACGGGGCATGGTCGATCAAGGAAGGGATAAAGCATCCTCCATTCACCATTTCCTCCTGAGGGGAGCAGTACAAGTCTTAGTCTTTCACTTCATTCTACAGGTAATGATGCACTTTGTGTTCTGAGGCCATCAGGCCAGGATAGTGACCATCGTGTACTCTTTGGCTCCACAGACCCCTTACTCCAGCATGCTCCCTGAAGACCATAAGTCAATGTAAAAGTAAGTGACTGCACAAATTGCCATTCTTAGCTTTTACATTCAGGTCAATACCTTACATCAGCATCATTATTTACCATGTAAAAACAATGTGTTGGCTATCTAGTTATATACAGTAGCTAGAGGTAAACTCGGGAAGTAAACATCGCATAGCAACAATGGCTTAGGAAAGTTAAGTGCCTATTAACTATGTCTTACTTTGTTTTCACTGAGTCTTCTGAAAGTTTAGATTAATATCAAGTCATTCAAAAGCAGCTTGCCCATGTTACGCACTGACATGCTTTTAAGTCTATTAGTCATCAAACAGAAACAATAAAAAATTCTCCCCAATGAAAACAATGTCAACAGTTGTAGAGGTGACTAGACAGGTTAGACTCTCTGTTACCAGGGTCCATGCCCATCGGGCCTTGCCCTCGTGTCTTCTCTATCTCTGACCCAGGAATGTATTCCTACTTTAAAATAGGTATGGTTTCAGTAAAAGTAGTTGATATAAAAATACCATTTTTATGTACCTTTTTCTAGGTTATATGTTAACTACAGCCAATTAGTATATTTAAAAATTTACACATATATGCATATAATGCTTAAATCAGAAGCAGTTAAATTTCTGTTTAAGCCAAGATTAAATGTCTTAAAAATACACAATGGGATTTTTTTTTTTGTGCTCTAAAAAGTATAACAACAACTGGAAAGTCAAATCACATTATATAAGAGGAAAAGCAAAGTAAATGGTTACTTTGGGGTATGGATTTGTTAAAATTTAGAGCAGTACAGATAGTAAGAGGTGTGTTAAAATTCTGTAAACCATTGGCAAGAATCACTTCCAAAACTCAAAACTGTTAATACATAATCATGAGCCCCTTTAGGAAACAAACAAAAAAAAAAGCTTGCTTTGCTGGATGGGGTTAGGACTCAGCTAACAAACAGACTGGACGTAGAAGGCCTTGATCTTGCTCTACATTTACAGAATCAGTATTTTCAGAAACAAGGCTAGACCACTGCTAGAAGGTCCTTTATAATGTTTGATGGGGAGTCTGAATCTAGTCTATCACTCAGTTTACCGAGTGCACTTGACCTACCTCTTTGTAACTCAGTCTTCATCTTCTTCTCTGGGATAAGAGAAAGCATCAGCTCTTGAGAGCATTAAATGAATATTTCAAACAGAATGAGGCAGATGGCATTAGTTTTACAGCACTAAGCATTAGTTTTAAAGCACTAGTTATACATGAGTATTCATTAGCTATGTAAGAGAAAAATATGAGGAGAATGAGATTCAAAAGTTTTAGAGATTCTAATCCAGTAAAAGTAAATATGATTTACATAATATCTTATTTTTTATCCATTCATGTGTTGTGTCTGCCAGGAAATGTTTTTCTATTACTAGGAATTTACATGAAACTAAATTTATAGCATCAGGCCTATGACGTATATGTTGTTGGATGTATATATATGTTATAAACTGATTTACAGAATATTTATTAAACTGCATTTTGCATTTCCAGTAGTCACTTTTAAAATGTTTTCCAGTCTGTTAAAATACTTCAAATGATGTTAATAAAAAGTACTATTAAATATTCCAAATGCCTCAAATATTGTTGTTTATAAAATATTTTAATACATTCCTCAGTGTTGCCTCAGATATGCATTGTACTTTTCTTCATATTTCTGTAAAATCTTGACAAGGACTTACAGTGAAGTATAGCAATATTATAAGTATGTCTGATGATACAGATTGTGGCAATGTTCTGATTGTCATTTCTAAAAGTAAATTGTGTGAACATTAAATATATATATCCAGAAGTAGGTGCTAACAGTGTATAATACACACACACACACACACTATATATATATATATATATATATATATATCTCAGTAAGCAGATCTCTGAAACTCAAATGACTTTCATTTAATCTTATTTCTAGTATGGCTTTTTGACAATAAATGTAAAACACTTTTGAATATAAATGAAAAGACCCTGGTGTAATGGTGCCTGCTTCTAATCCCAGTACTCAGAATGTGGAGGAAGGAGGGTTAAGGATTAGGAGTTCAAGTCCAATCTAGGCTAAATAGAGAGTTTGGGGCCATTCTGGACTACAGAAGACTTGATTTCAGCACACACACACACATCATTCATTCATTCAAAATAAAGAACTTCACATACGTGAATTGGAAGATTAAGTAATTTAGAGTAATCATCCTGCAGAGAGCAATGAGAAAATCTACATATAGAATGGCATTTTTTTAAAGTAACTGGAAAATTCAAAGCACAAGGACAAAGTTAGCAGCCCAAAAGGATGGAAACTGACATTCTCTATGTTTTTGCTCTGACCATGCTTCATGCTTGGAGTTATATCATGACAGCCTCAAGAAAATATTTTGATATTTTTAAGGAGATAAAAGTTTCAAAGTGTATTCAAGGTTATGAAAATTTAAGTCTTCGATGACCACCCCATTTTTCACTCTGTGGCCCCATGGCTGCATGGGCACAAGTGAACTGAAGCTCATCCAGTCTTCCCCTCTCAGATGTAGAAGAGAGCATCAGATGCCCGGAGGCTGGAGTTACAGATGGCTGGGAGCGGCCAGGTGGGTGCTAAGAAGTTCCTGCGAGAGCAGTAAGTGCTGGGAAATAACCACTGGGCAATCTTTCCAGCACCACTTACTTTTCATTTTAATTTTTTCTACATATTTATTTTTGGTACAGTATACATGTGTGAAGGTGAATGTGGGGAGCTTGTAGATGTCAGTTTTTATTAATACCATATAGGTTCCTCACAATTGAATTCAGGTCAATAGACTTGGCAACAGAACATTTAGCCCCATAGCCTTTTTGGCAGACCTACTATATTGTGCTTTCTTTGGGTTTTATTGTTTGTAAACAGGACCACATCTGTCATCCTGCTGGGATGCGTTCCTTTTACTGACACTATGAGCAGCTTCTTCTGAAAGAATCATCTTTGATATTTCTTCTAGTGAATTTCTACTAGGGATGAACTCTTCCAGTTTTCATTTGATTCAAACATCTTTGTCTCAATTATTTTTTTAAAAAAGTGGTTATTAAACTATGGAGCATAAATCACCACTGGATGTTTATAAGATAAATATGTGCTATTTAGAATACTTTCATATCTAACTGATAGAAAATTTAGGAAAAAAATAACCATTACATATAAAGGCCCGAGAAACACAAATCTGACTTAAGGGTCATGTAACCCTTCCTGAAAAATCACAAGATGTTTTTGTTTCATGAGCACATGTGGAAATTTACAAGCAATGAATATACCCTGAGTCACAAAAAAGGTTCATTATAAAGAACTGACAGCATACAGACAATAAAGCTTGATGACAATCTCACTAACTCTAACTAAACAAGAACAACAAAACAAAACTTACACATGTTGAAAATTAATACACAATTCCAAATAACCAAAGGATGGAGAGGAGGCTCTCATTAGAGTCCACAGACATAAAGAACATGGAAGCATTTCATAGTGAAAGCCTTCCATCTCTTTCTGAATAGAGTGTGACTTTCTTCCCACATCTTCCTTACTACTAAGATTTCTAAACTTGACACAACAAAGAAAAGCGGAAATATGATACCTGTGTTAAGACTGGGGACCTGAGGGACATTATCAAAGTTTCACTTATGCCTCTCAGATGATTAATGAGCCATCAGGCTC
Source organism: Grammomys surdaster (assembly GCF_004785775.1). NCBI lineage: Eukaryota > Metazoa > Chordata > Mammalia > Rodentia > Muridae > Grammomys > Grammomys surdaster. The sequence continues at coordinate 17,346,030 of NW_021604569.1, read as the reverse complement.
AGGGACAAAAAGATGATAGATGACGCAAAGAATAGGAAAAGGATGACCTAATGGCAGGAGACTGCAAGCAGTTTTATGATACTCTACAGAGTGAACCAATGATCCCACAAATACAGAAACAGTAAACATGCCAAGGGCTAGTCTGGCCCTGGAAGAGGCAGCATTGTTTTCATAACCTCAAGGTTAGAGGCAAGGTTGCAACAGCTAATAATGATGATCTCAGCTTCTATGGAACAGCTAGAGGGTAACTGTAGATGACAGCTATCTAACAGAATAATTGATGGTGATGAAATTAACATCAGAACAGTTATTCTGGAAGTTATACTCAGCATCTCAGGAGTTTACCAAGATAGTATCCAGGATACTCATACATAATTAACAGTTTTTCTTAATATTCTGTGAAATTATACAATATACAAATGAAAGTTTCTATATAATAAAGAACCCAGGACACCCAACAATCTGAGTAAGTATGTGTTCTTCATTTATTACTGACACAGAAAAGAAAGGCTGGATAACAATATTATCTGAAGACTGGTTTTGGTTTTTAAATAAAGGACTCACACTGTAGCCTAGGCTAGCCTAGAATTACTTAATCTAAGCTGGCCTCAAACTCATTATCCTTCTGTTTTAACTTCCCAAGTATAGGGTTTCCTGTAAAACACTATCACTGGGTAAACAATGTTTATAAACTGCTTTATTTCAGAGGCAAGAACTGTGGAACAGCTTGGTCAACTTGATAGATTTTAATTCAACCATAAAAACACTCTTCTGTGTATGTCCATAAGGGTATTTATTTCTATGTGGGTGTCTCCAGAAGGACTTAACATCCATGCTGAATGTGAATGGTGCTAACTCATTCACTGGGATCTCTACTGAATGAAGAGAAGAAATCAAACACAATGCCAACATCATTCCTCTTCTTCCTCACAGAAGATGTAATATGATCAGCCAATTTACCCTCCTGTCATGACTTCCTTGTTATGATCGCCTGTACCCTCCACCTGTGACCTGAAATAAACCCTCTCTTCCTAAAGTTGCTTTGTTAGCTAACTGTGTCATAGCAATGCAAAATAACTAATACATGAAGTTGATACCATGAAATGAGCGTGTTGTGATAAAACTGACCACACAGTTCTGGTTTGTGAAATTAAATATGGGAGTATTTGACGCTACATGCAAGAAATGCCCTCAAATGCTGAGCTTACTGGGTCACTATAGTGGGTGTTTTGAAGTAGAATACCAAGGTAAATGTGGACAGTTGAAGCTCCATTCATAAGATTCCAGATGGGAACAATGACTCTGTTGGGATCTTGACTAGAAACCATTCATATTATAGTCTGTCAAAGAATCTGCTTTTATCTTGCCCATGAAGCTGAATCAAAACGTAATGGGCTAGGACTAGTGCAATGGTACAGCCAGTTAAGGCACGAGCCACCAATCTGACTTTGAGCCCCAGTTCCCATATGGTATAAGAAGAGAGCTGACTTCCGTAAGTTGACCTCTGACAAATACACATATACCAGAGTATCCATGCACCTACTTTCATACACACTCCCAGCAAATAAATAACAAAGGTTTTAAAATGTATAATGAACTAATTTCTTTGGTGGGGAAAATTTTAAGAGAATGTAGCACTCAGGCTGCAGCATGTATACTGCTTCCAATTATTCAGATCTATAATGAGAAAGAACAGAAAGATTAAATCATGAGCACAGATCCAGAACTAGTTAATGTGCCGAGAATAACTGAGTGCTTACCCATGAATGGGACACCCACACCACCCACTGCTCTTGGTGGCTCAGGACACATTACAATAGAGAGCAAAAAAGGAATACAATAGCTCAAATATACAAATGAGTGCTGTGAAACAATGTCTTCTGGACATGACATAGTCATTACACTCATGAATTACAGCAGCTGTGGCTATCTACATAGGGCTATACAAGACATTATCTGTCTGCATATCCATTATATGGATAGGGACTGTCATTTTCTTCAGCTACTGGAAAGTTTCCTATGCTTCAATAATTAATATCCTACCAATCTTCATGAAAGAAATACTAATTAAACTCAGTGGCATGAAAATAGGATGAATAGTTGATGGAAAGAAGGGAAGGAATAAAAGTATGAAGAGTGAGACAGAATAATGTAGATTGCATGTAATCAAAATACTATACATACACACACACACACACACACACACGGGAAATTCAAAGAATAAACTACTATTATGTATGTGTATATGTGCACCCTGGCAAAGAAAGGCAAGTTTAAAGTTTTAGACAAGGTGGGTAGGAAGAAAACTTCTTTGATTATTAAGAACATTCCTACCATTAAAGAGAAACACTCTTCACAAGAAAGATTTTCAGAAGATGCCTTGAGGGCAAGACCTCCCCATCTATATTGACACAATAAGGTGACCACTTATAAAAATTCAAAATCATTTGAAATGGGAGTCTACTGAGAAGGACACTAGTTGTTTTGCTCCACAGTAGCCACTTGGGGAAATGTTTCCCCAGAGTCAAACTCAAAGGGACACTGAACCTGCTATAAATGTGGTTCACAGATGCTAGGCTACACCTCAACTTGGCAGCCTAACATGGCAGCATCACCCATGTGAAACCATTTTTGGCATCAAAGATGCAAAAGTAAATGGATGAGTCTGCACCAAAGTTTAAGGAAGCTGCAGAGGTAGGCAATGTATGGTACAATTAAACTCCCCGCAAGAAAGCCTGAGAGAGCACCACATGAACCAGAAAGAGTAAAGCCTAGTTTCCAAATGGAGACTCTGGCATGCTGGAGATGCAAGCAGAGTAGAAGTGGCCCAGAAAGAGACTATATGTACTCTAGGCAGCAGAGGAAGGGCTGTCTGAGACAGTGGTGCCCAGCTGATTCCATCATAAGTCTCAGAGGCCAAATATGGAGCTGCAGGGTTTGGTGTTTTCCCTTAGTTTTGGCTGTGCTTTGGTCTGGCCTTTCCTTGATATTGTTCTGTCACTCCTTTTGAAATGCAAATATTTAATACATTGTATGTAGGAAGTAGGTAACTTGATTTATGATATTATACAGTCATAGCTGAAGGACTTTCCTTAGCTGCAAAAAGGTACTCTGGACTTTTGAAGTGCTTAAATCATTAAAGACAATGGCAACTTATAGAGATGGACTAAATGCACTTTGAATTGTGTCCTAAAAATGACTTTTAGTGGCTAAAGGTAAAAAGTGTTACCATCTCCAGTGACTGGCTTGGGTGTCAAGCTGGAAGGAGTGAAGTTATGATGGTTAATATCTACTGGACTGGATTTAGAATCACATGAAATGCTTCTGTGATTTGTCTATGAAGGTATTTCAAGAAAACTTTAAATGAGAAGACTCATTTTGAATATAGATGGTATTATCTCATGGAGATCCTAGACTGAATTAAAGGAAGAAAATGGATTATTCACTATATTCTATCCTTCTTTGCCTCCCAGCTACAGATGCAATATAACTCAGCTCCTCTTTGCATTTGTGACATGACTTCTCCCACCAGGATAGATGTGTCCTCAAACAGTGAGCTTACATAAGCGTTCTCTTAAGTTCCTTTTATCAACTATTTTGTCATAACACTGAGAAAAATAACTAATACAGGATGTGATAGGCAAAGCGTTCTATACAAAATCCTTTTGACCTTAGACACTGGTGATCTGTAGCTTGCTGTTGTTTGGAATAAGCAAAAGAAACTTATCCTAAGTACTACCATTTCATTTTCAGACTCCACTTAATCATAGGGAGAAACTAAAATCAAGGTCCCCGGCCCTAGGAAAGTTGGGGACTTCCCTTTAGCTGAACAGCTTCTGCGTAAACAGTTGCCCGAGCCCAGACATCTCAGTGACAACTTGTGAAGTGACAGTTGTCTGAGTTCAGCCATCTCAAGAACAACTTCTCTGTTTTACTGGCAGGGTCAAACAATTTTATGTTCCCAAGCATAGAAACAAACACCTAGCATACTTCTCCAAATATTTTCTTAATTGTCTGTTAACTGGTTAAAAATACAAAAATTGATGTTATCTAAACCAAGGTGTATACATTATAAAAATACATAACCAATTGCCTGTTATGTCCTAATTAACTACCTGCAGCTGACCTGCTCCTTTGTTGACTTATCACTCAGAGGCTCCAGACCTAATATCTAGGACAATGAATTAAGGACCTTGAAGCCCAGTCTCCAATGGGTACTCTCTCGCTTAACCCATAATGTCAAAATAAAATTGGATAACATGGCAATTCACCCTAGCTCCCCTCCAAGCTCTGTGTTCCCATCCTTTAAAAATGTTGCACAAAGAATGAGTTGGGTAGTGTACCTTCTGTTTCTATTTTGTGGAATAGTTTGAAAAGAATTGAAATTAGGTCTTCCTTGAAGGTCTAATAGAATTCTGCACTAAAACCGTCTGGTCCCGGGCTTTTCTTTGTAGGGAGACTTTTAATGACTGCTTCTATTTCTTTTGGGGTTATGGGACTGTTTAGATGGTTTATCTGGTCCTGATTTAACATTGGTAACTGGTATTTGTCTAGAAAATTGTCCATTTCATCCAAATTTTCCAATTTTGTTGAATATAGGCTTTTGTAGTAGGATCTGATGATTTTTTTAATTTCCTCAGTTTCTGTTGTTATGTCACCCTTTTCAGTTCTGATTTTATTAATTTGGATACTGTCTCTCTGCCCTCTGATTAGTCTAGCTAAGGGTTTATCTATCTTGTTGATTTTCTCAAAGAACCAGCTTCTGGTTTTATTGATTCTTTGGATAGTTCTTTTTGTTTCTATTTGGTTGATTTCAGCCCTGAGTTTGATTAATTCCTGCCTTCTACTCCTCTTGGGTGTATTAGCTTCTTTTTGTTCTAGGTCTTTCAGGTGCTCTGTCAAGCTGCTAGTGTATGTTCCCTCCAGTTTCTTTTTGTAGGCACTTAGAGCTATGAATTTTCCTCTTAGCACTGCTTTTCATTGTGGTTTTAGTGCTGAATTCTATCAGACCTTCAAGGAAGACCTAATACCAATTTTTTTCAAACTGTTCCACAAAATAGAAACAGAAGGAACACTACCCAATTCGTTCTATGAAGCCACAATTACACTCATACCTAAGCCACACAAAGACCCAACAAAGAAAGAGAACTTCAGGCCAATCTCCCTTATGAACATTCATGCAAAATTACTCAATAAAATTCTAGCGAACCGAATCCAAGAACACATCAAAACAATTATCTATCACGATCAAGTGGGCTTCATCCCAGGAATGCAGGGTTGGTTCAATATTCGGAAATCCATCAATATAATCCATTATATAAACAAACTCAAAGAAAAAAACCACATGATCATCTCACTAGATGCTGAGAAAGCATTTGACAAAATTCAAAACCCCTTCATGATAAAAGTCTTGGAAAGGTCAGGAATTCAAGGTCCATACCTAAACATAGTAAAAGCAATATACAGCAAACCAGTAGCCAGCATTAAACTAAATGGAGAGAAACTTGAAGCAATCCCACTAAAATCAGGGACTAGGCAAGGCTGCCCACTCTCCCCCTACTTATTTAATATAGTATTGGAAGTCCTAGCCAGAGCAATTAGGCAACACAAGGAGGTCAAAGGGATACAAATTGGAAAGGAAGAAGTCAAAATCTCACTATTTGCAGATGACATGATAGTATACTTAAGTGACCCCAAAACTTCCACCCAGAGAAATCTTAAACCTGATAGACAACTTTAGCAAAGTGGCTGGATATAAAATTAACTCAAGCAAATCAGTAGCCTTCCTTTACTCAAAAGATAAACTGGCTGAGAAAGAAATTATGGAAATGACACCCTTCACAATAGTCACAGATAATATAAAATACCTTGGTGTGAACCTAACCAAGCAAGTGACAGATCTGTATGACAAGAACTTCATGCCCCTGAAGAAAGAAATCGAAGCAGATCTCAGAAGATGGAAAGATCTCCCATGCTCATGGATTGGAAGGATTAATATAGTAAAAATGGCTATTTTGTCAAAAGCCATCTACAGATTTAATGCAATCCCCATCAAAATTCCCACTCAATTCTTCACAGAGATAGAAAGAGCAATCTTAAAATTTATTTGGAATAACAAAAAACCCAGGATTGTGAAAACTACTCTCAGCAATAAAAGAACTTCTGGAGGAATCACCATCCCCGACTTCAAGCTGTACTACAAAGCAATAGTGATAAAAACTGCATGGTATTGGAACAGAGAGAGGCAGGAGGATCAGTGGAATAGAATAGAAGACCCAGAAATGAACCCCCATACCTATGGTCACTTGATCTTTGACAAAGGGGCTAAAACCATCGAATGTAAAAAAGATAGCATTTTCAACAAATGGTGCTGGTCCAACTGGTGGTCAGCATGTAGAAAAATGCAAATTGATCCATACTTATCTCCTTGTACAAAGCTCAATAGCTCAATTCCAAGTGGATTAAGGACCTCCACCTAAAACCAGCCACACTGAAACTAATAGAAGAGAAACTGGGAAAAAGCCTGGAACACATAGGCACAGAGAAAAAGTTCCTGAAAAGAACACCAATGGCCTGTGCTCTAAGACCAAGAATTGACAAATGGGACCTCATAAAGCTGCAAAGCTTCTGTAAAGCAAAGGACACAGTCAATAGGACAGAGCGGCAACCAACAGATTGGGAAAAGATATTCACCAACCCTACATCTGATAAAGGGCTAATATCCAAGGTATACAAAGAACTGAAGAAATTAGACTCTAGACAATCAAAGAACCCTATTAAAAAATGGAGCACAGAGCTGAACAAAGAATTCTCAACTGAGAAAGCTCAAATGGTTGAGAAGGACCTAAAGAAGTGTTCAGCATCACTAGTCATCAGGGAAATGCAAATGAAAACAACACTGAGATTCCACCTCACACCAGTCAGAATGGCTAAGATCAAAAACACAGGTGACAGCACATGTTGACGAGGATGTGGAGAAAGAGGAACACTCCTCCACTTTTGGTGGGATTGTAAACTGGTACAACCACTATGGAAGGCAGTCTGGCGGTATCTCAGAAAATTGAACATAGTGTTACCTGGGGACCCAGCTATAACACTCCTGGGCATATACCCAAAAGAAGTTTCAACATACAACAGGGACACATGCTCCACCATGTTCATAGCAGCCTTATTTATAACAGCCAGAAGTTGGAAAGAACCCAGATGCCCTTCGACAGAAGAATGGATGCAGAAAATGTGGTACATTTATACAATGGAGTACTACTCAGCTATTAAAAACAATGAGTTCACGAAATTCCTAGGCAAATGGATGGAGCTGGAAAAATATCATCTTGAGTGAGACGACCCAATCTCAAAAGAACACACATGGTTTGCACTCATTGATAAGTGGATATTAGCCCAAAAGCTCACAATTTCTAAGAAATTACATATAGACCACATAAAACTCACATAGAAGGAAGACCAAAGTATGAATGTGTTGGTCCTTTCTAGAAGGAGTATCAAAAGTTTCAACCAGAGCTCCCAAAGTCTAAACCACCAGCCAGAGAGCACAAAGGGAGGGACTCATGCACCTGTATAGGGAATTGAGGGTGACCTTGTTTGACTTCAGTGAAAGTGGAGGGCCATGGTCCCCAAAAGTTTGGATCCCCTACTGTGTGGGAATTCGAGAGCAGGGAGATAGGACTGGGAGGATGTTTGGAGCACACCGTCACAAAAATTAGGAGGAGGGGGTATGGGATAAGGGGTTTTGGGGGAGAATGAGAAAGGAGATAACATTGAAAGGTAAATACATATAATATCCAATAAAAAACCCACACAGATAAAGGGTCTAAAAAAAAGAGAGAGAGAGATGAAGAGAGCTTACTTATTTTAAATTAATTTCAAAAGTTTCTAGGAGTTGCTAATTGGCTAAGATCCTACTTTAAGCTCTCCACAAAAGAATTTAAATCTCTGTTCAATATTCTCAAGAGAGAGGTAAACCCTAATTTCCTCAACAGTTAATTGACAAAAGAGAGGTAATCTCACAAAAAGTAGAAAAAGCTATTTTTAATCGATATATTATATAGTCTGATTAATTGTCAGTGGTGCTATAAAAGTCCTTTGACAAAAGATTATTAATATAGATTTATATATCCTTAAATAAGGTCTTCATGACTCTCTGAGTGTGGAAGGAGCGACTGTTGGCGCTTCTGCCCTGATTTTACAAGAACTCTGAAAAATTGGCTTTAAAAACAAAAGAGGGGGAACGGTACCCCCTCAGAAGGAGTCCCCCTGAAATACTCTCCATCATGCCTTGTTCACTTTTACCTCTCTAAAGCTGAAAGCTCATGGCAAATCTCTTGCTGACCATGTTGGTGACCTCTGGCACCACCAAGACCAACAAAACTTTGCCACAGATATGGGGAAGGATCCTCTTACCCGTAAAGGGAATGGCCCAGACCCAGTTCCCTTATGGAGCCGAGGACTGATATGCCTGTCCAATACCACAGAAGGCACAGCTAACCGGCTACCAAAAAGATTAATGAAAAAACTAGATACCCCCCACAAAGCCAGGCCCAACCATAAATACGATGAATAACAATTTACATCCAGGGAAGAGAAATCTCCCTGAGAATCCCCTTCTTTTTTCTTTCCAGGTAAAAATAAATCACCCGTGATGCCTGCTGTTAGAAGTTCTAATCCAGATGTGCCAGAAGCCAGGACCCTCACCCTTACCCTCACCCCCTACCTTTCCCCACCTGCACAATGTCCCCTGAAGCTTGGCAACTGCAAGATCCTGCTTGGCAACTGCAGATAGACTCAAAGCAGTGTACCATATCTTCTGAAGAATAGCAGGGAGACCATAACTCAAGCAGTGTACCATATCTTCTGAAGAATAGCAGGTTGCGGTCCTCCTCGCCCCCACGAATAAGTAGGACCCGCCGGTCAGGTCAAGTGGCGCCCAGTTGTGGGGCTCAAGGCACGGACCCCTCCGGACGGACCCTCATTGAGAGGACATGCCCACAACATCAAGATTGAGTGAGACAGAGATCGTCACCCGCGACCTGACGTCCTCGGAACCAGGTTGATTCTGCCATCAAGAAGACGGTTGAAGTTCATTACCATCAGCTGAAAATTGAAGAGGATCCAGAAGTGACTCCGCAGGAGACTGACACAGCTGCCAGCTCCCCTGCCTCTCCCTATGGTCGACCCCTAGACTTCCACGCCCTCCAGAAGGGTTCCTGGTATGCCTGGCTTTGCCCTCGTTTCTCTCGCTAGAGAGCTTGGCCTCTTGATCACCCCAACAAAAATTGGCTTTTTCCTAAACCAAGGCCGCCCTTGATATGGCCGCTAACATTGGGGAGCCTTCCTTTATGACAATATTACACCCCAAACTGACAAATAGTTGCTAACTTGAACATTTACAAGGGACTAGGATGGCTGTGAGTTAGCCCAATGATGGGATTATTGTAGGTCCACTTCCCAGGGGCCCACCCAATGCAGCCGAAAAGGAGTGCGTGGTGCTGGGAGTGGGTGCAGCCTACATGGCCTAAGACAGGGCTCTCACCCTCCTTTTACCCACCTCGGGGTCCCTTGACGTTGCCCATCGTCGACAGCCTAAAGCCTTCGATCATCGATGTGACTCGTCTCACATCAATGTTTTGGGGTTGTGAACTTGTCTAAGACCCCCCCATAACTAGACATCCAAATTCAAAATTCACATAGTTGGGATTGATCATAAGACGCCTTCTCTAACTAAACAGAGAAGGGGGAGATGCCAGAAGCCAGGACCCTCGCCCTTACCCTCACCCCCTACCTTTCCCCACCTGCACAATGTCCCCTGAAGCTTGGCAACTGCAAGATCCTGCTTGGCAACTGCTGATAGACTCAAAGCAGTATACCATATCTTCTGAAGAATAGCAGGGAGACCATAACTCAAGCAGTGTACCATATCTTCTGAAGAATAGCAGGTAGATCATAATTCAAGGCAGTGTACCGTATAGACCATGACATGTTTCAAGGCACAGGCCAAGAAGATTCTGTACTTTTCCACCACCTGGCCCCTCTTACCCCCTCCCCTTGTAAAACATGCTATAAAAAAGCAAAAAAAAAAAATGTTGCACAATCTATCCCAAAGTGGCCACCTCCCTGAACTGCATGAACTGGTAGAGGTATTTACTACTATCAGCAGGGGGATGCAGATGGTAAAACACCAAACTGATAGGGTGTGACAATATACTTTAACACAATAATTCTACAGACAAAACCTGATATCTTCCTGAAGACCAGTATGTCTACTATATAATCAACAACCACCAATGTCTCAAGCCTTCTTCAGAAAGATACTAGTTAAGTGTTAACTAGAGCATTTCAATTGCCTGATGATTAATTTTAGTATAAAGAAGTATACCTAACATTAGTGGAAATAAACTGAAAATACTAATTCCCAGCATTCTGAATGGTGTTAGTTAGTAAGTAACAGTACTCAAAATAATATAAAAGTTACCAAGACTGTTTTCTTCTCTTATCCGGATGAAAACCAAACCAAGTACCAGGAGACCCAACACACCAGCAACTGGAAGGACATGAGCTGCTCTGAGGATACAGGAGCAGAGAGGTCTCTTGAGTGGTAAAGGTCAGGATACAGCATCTGAAACAGAGAAGTCAAGGCTCTGGGTAACATGCAGGGGTGCTATGTCAGAGCTGATACTTGCCTTCATTACCCACCTGCTGTGTGAAATTCCAGGCACATCATTAAATTATTTTCACTTCTTCAGGTCCTATGAAATCAGAATGGTGAAAATAAAAGAGATGGGGAAAATATATGAGCAATCAGTAAACAATACAATTAGCCATGGCCACCGCATTATCACATGAAGAGATCTCAAATGCACTAGTACTCTGAAATGAAAATCTAGGGAATTGTTTCCATCTATCAAATTAAATAGTTAAAAATGGAATCAGAGAGAATACTGTGAAATGCTTAATCTTTTGTGGTATCACTATAATTTGGAGGTGTTGTCCATAAGATTAGAAATATCAAAGCCTATCAGTTCTGAGTATTTGATACAGAGAAGATTAAATATCCTAAAGAAGGATCAAAAAGAAGGTAACTATAGTGATACATACAACTGAAAATTTAGGAGCAACAGAAATACCCCACAACTAGAACGCTTAACCACTTCATAATATTTTCGCTAGAATAGATGAAATACTATAGCTATGAAACCTACATGAATGCAGTAAATCAAATAGCTTGGGAAACCACATAATATTAAAAGAGGTGGCAAATATGGGAACATATTTGGCATAAATAGTAAATATGGGAATTTACAAAAGGCTATCATTGCTGATAGCTGGTTCTTTGATAACCTCCTCTCCCAGGGTTTACAACAAGGGAGTTCCCTTGTAGTTAGTGCTTTATCAGCTAGGATTGTTTTATCTCTAACTGAAAATCTACCTTGTTTATAAACAATTAATTTCCTATATCATAGTGCTAGGAAGTACAGGGCAGACCAGGGATCATAATTAACAAGGACAATGATTGAGTGTCATCCTTAGAGCCCAGTTCTTTTGATATTGCTACTCTGTCCTCGATTTCTATGTCTGGTTCAGGAAAAGTCTTCCTCTAGCTTCAAGAAAAATCATGCTCTGTGTAGGGAAGAAAGAAACCAGTGCTAGAAAGGTGAATAACAACGTCTTTTCTCATGGCTACTCCTGCCGTTTTTCAAAGTAAGTTTATTGCTTCTAACATTTTGAAAGTAATTCATATCATTGAAGAAATTTTGGTAAACAAAAGGCATCAAAAACCTCACGCATGATCCTGTTACATGAGACAAACATGAGATAAACATTTCAGTGCATTTGTTTTAAAACTCAAAATACAAACAACAATAATAATACAAACAAATACAGTTAAGTATATAGTTGTTCTGAATTCATCCATTCAATTTGAAAATGTGACAGTCAATTTATTAGCTTGGGAACAATCTGCCATATGGAAGTAGAATAGTTTATTCACCCTCTCTTATAGGATACTTGTGCTAAATTTGTTTATTACTACATATGGTGTGGCATTTGGTGTCATTTCACCTATCTAATTTACTTGTTAGAATCATCAGGAAATGAGATTACTGAACCAAACTTAAATATCTTTATTTCCATACTGCCAAATGAACATATGTTAAATATTTAATGTAAATATAATTAATACAGAATGTAAATAATTATTTTCCCATTAAATTCTGGTAAACGTATCTTCAGGTGTTGGTAAATATCTGATCATAAAGTTGAAAAGGTATTATACAGGAAGAAATTATTTTAATGTAAGCTGAACTCCCTGAAACTACTATATGACAATAATCCTTTAGAGACAGCTCACAGCTTTGGCACTTGCTGACATCATTTTAAACACTAGTCACCACTGTCCATCTTATCTGACACTACAACAGAAGTAACTTTTGTCTTAGTTACTGACATATTGTCATTCATAGACGTTTAATTCATATAAAAACCTAACTGTAGCATATGGAAAGGGCTAGGACTAGGAATATGCTAGTATAGCTGACTGTTGAACACAAACACATGATTGACTAAAACAACTGTGATGTTACAGAATCAAATGGATCATTTCACTGTATGAAACAGGAAAAGGGAATCATTAATGTCTGTCTTCTGTTTCTCTTTCTAAAGATAGCTCTCTTGACCTCACCTCTTAATTTTACCTTGTTCTGACCTCTAGCATTTTTAAGGGTTTTTTTTTTTTTGGACAGTCTGCCTGTATAAACTGGGAACTTAACTCTAGAAGTGTACCTCTAAAGACACACCTCTATTATGTCTACCCCTACAGACAATCTATGACTGCAAGAAGACCCTGCTTTTCAGACTTACCACCACCATTGCAGATCAACCTCTGCCCTCCTAGGCTGATGATTTGAAGAATATATTGAATCAATCCCAATATATACTTAAGAAATTGGGATAGCTTCAGAAAGTTTTAGATGAGAAGACTTAGGTCCTAGAAGTTATAAGACGTATGTGCTTTTATTTAGAGAAAAATCATGTTTTACCCAAACAGTATAATACTCATTGTGTTACCTGCCAGAGGAAAGGAGATATCTGCAAACATCTATGAGCTATAAAGCAGCAATATCTTGATACTAATGATGAAAGCTCAGAAGAAGGAAGCAATTACCACCAGGGCTAACCAAAAACAACCACAGGCCAATTGCCTTCTTCTTTGTGAGAATTCTGAGGCTGTACTTGTCCACAGAAAGATAAAATAGGATACTTTCTAGCTAGCTTTGTCTCTACAAGCCAACAAATATAGCTCCTTGTAAGCCAACCTGCCACTTAATGATGTTGCCACTTAAAGGATTTCATCAAGATCCAACTGTTTGGGTTTTCCATCCTTGAGCCTCTGATGTTTTAAGACAAGAAATGTAAAAAGCAAAGCACGCAATGTCTCACAGAGATGATGAAGGAAATGTGAACCAGATGATCACTAAGTGACTCCAAAGTTACTGGTGGATTTTCCTCTATTTAAATCATTACATTTATGCAAATCTTCATATTCCAATGTGGTATCCCAATGTAAAAGATCGTATTAGTGGTAGCAGCAGTGACTTCTGGCACGCAGCATGCATTTTTAAGATGCAACAACTGAAAATTGTGAATCTTGTTAATTCTTTGTCATAGAAGCACTGTTGGGAGATAAACTGCTTCAGTCTACTGAGAACATTCAACGGTAGCTGCATTCTCAAACGTCAAGAAGGTAATGTAAGAATTTTTGAGCCAGGATCTCACATAGTCCAACCTGTCCTTGGACTCTGACCTCCTGATCCTCCTGCATCTACCTTCAAAGTATTAAGAGTACAGGCCTATGCTACTATGTCTGGCTTAAGAGTCTGTCAACTGATCATTTAAGCCAAACACACAGAACTATATTAAAAGCCATAGTTTCTCTAAGATGAGGTCTTCCACTAACAAGTACAATAACGAGACCCAGGACATATATTTTGAAACTGGCTTTGAGCTGTCAAAGGCCAAGTTCAAATAGCTAAAATTTTATAATTAAATTAAAGCTCTTATAAAATAGGATGGCCTAAATATGGGTGACAGGTAGTAGAAATAAATTGGGTATTTTTTTAATTTGTGAAAAATCTTTTAACATCACCCAATACAGAACATTTGAAACAATTTTTAAAATGCAGTGACAAAGGAGACATCTGGTGTCAGATGCAGCTAACCATTAGCATTAACCAAGAAAGATCATGGATATAGTACTGGATTGAATGAGGACACCATATCTTTGCAAATTCTGATTATTTAATTTTGGCATAATAGTGAATTATTATACTTTAGTACTTCAAAAATATACTTTTATGTTGGATGAGCTACTGGGTCCCACAAGGCTCTGGCCTACATGCATGTCTTCGCTCCATACACCAGACTGTTGTTGCATTGGAGGCAGTGAGTTCCATCCCGGGGATTGAAGGATCCAGGACTGCAGACCACTGTGAAAAAAACATGAATTAATTAGCAACATTCCCCACAGAGCAACATAAGTTAACACTATGTAAGCTTTCACACATAATCTTAATTTTGAGGTTGCTGTTTTAAGACACTCAAACAGTCAAGGTTGATCTTGAACTCCTGATCTTCCCAGAGTATTGGAATTACAGCTATACACCATCATTTCTGACAAATGTTCCTTATTTATAATTGAAGTAAAATATCTATGATAAAATTTACCTTCTTATCCATTTTAAGTTTAAAGGCTTACTACATCTTCATTTAAGTTATAATAGAAACGATAAGAGGTCAGTACTACAGACAAAGTAACATGTTTTAGGTATATAAGGAGCCAAGAGTTGCAATAGGACTGCAGCTTATTTCTAATTTCATCATTTCAATTTCTATTTATATCATTGGATAAATGTGTGCTTTGGGTGAAATTCTTAACCTAGGGTCAGTTTGATTATTCTTAATCTGTACACATTGTTATCACAAATACTCTTGCAGTTGTCTCTTCACAGCAACAAGTTAAAAAGAAAGTTCAAATACTACTGATAAAGCAACCAAGTCTCTAGGCTCTTCTTTCCTTGTTAGCAAAAGAACAGTAATAGGCAATTTTATAATATTAACATGAAAATAAAAACCAGATATCTAATATGAAAAACCACTCAACAAATGCTAACTCTGGGACAAATGTTATACTCTGGGTAGCTGCCTGTATTGACTATATACATTTCAAGCTGGGGAAAGCATGTCAAATGTTTCACCAAACCTTCTAATTGGCTGAGGTCTCTGATTAACCAGTTCTTCTATTTCCTGTTGCAAACATTGGTGAATGACTACAGATAATGTTAAAGATGTGTTTTCCAAAATGTAAAAAATATTTTAACTGCTTATTGAGGAGGAGCATTTTATACTATATTCTAGAGTTCTTCAAGTTACACCAGACGATTTATTGGTGGAATGGCATTTCCATTGTAAAAAAAAATATTGGTTATAAAAAGTTAACTTTTATGTTTAATAATACAGGAGGATCCTTAGATGCTTAAAGTATACCTTAAACTTACAATGATGAAATACGATGTTGTATGAAAAGCACAAATCAGGTACTAATATTTCTTAAAGAACAAATATTGACATGTCAAACAAATATACTGAAACTTTTAAAATCACCATGAAAGCAGAGTGAACTGTTTGCAACTTATTTCATGGTGATTCTTACAAATAGAACTGAGAGTAGCATGTAAATATGTGAGTTCATGATAAAACAAATGACCTAATAAGTTTAAAATTCAAATTTGATCTGAAAATGCATAAGAGCATAGAATTCTTGACTGTGGCATTATTTCCAGTACAGTACATACCAAAACATTTTGCTCTGTTAAGTTAAGGCAATTTTTGAAATATAATTTAAATCTAAAGGACAATATTAGAAAACTACATTTATTGAATTAGGTCAAACAACAGCACATGCTAGAGAGGATGTCTAGCAAGGAGAACACTCCATTGCTGGTGGGAGTATAAACTTGTACAACCACTTTGGAAATCAATTTCGTGCTTTCTCAGAAAACTGGAAATAGTTCTACCTCATGACCCTGTAGACTGGAAACACCTTGTAACCTAAGTGGAGTCATCCACCCTGGCTGCACATGCAAATTCCTAAATGAACAGACAGCCCACTGACCTTGACTTGTGACATAATCGGCGACATAATCCCATAATCCAGCTGAAACAAAGGATGGGTTAGGTAGGACTTTCCCTATATATACAAGAGCTGAATATTAAACTTTGAGCCTTGATCAGAGAACTTTGTCTTGGCTCCATGTTTCTCTTGCCCCTCCATCTCTTTTTCATTTCCAGCCCTCCTTTCAGGTGAACCCAGTTTGTCTGTGGCCGCTGGACAGCTACAGGTGGCACCCAAATGAGGGGCCTGAAAACGGAGGGAATGACTAAGAAATGCCTTCTTGGTGGAGCTCCACAGAAAATGAAAGAAGAATTGTATTCCACACATGGTAAGCAACGAACAGCATTGATGCTAGCACTAGTTATCTTTTGGAGCCTGTGTTGCAGGAGGTGCATTAAGGGGATACAGGCTAGACTGAATAGGTGTTGACCCGACGCTGTCTTCACCTAGGGGTGACAGCAAATTATGGAACAGGAGAATTCCAAACAGGCATTTGTCCACACCCTAAAGAGCTGCTTCAGGTAAGAGGAGCAGGGTTTTCAAATCGGATGTTAGAAAGATTCTTGAATCAAATAGATTCATGCTGCCCATGGTTCCCACAAAAATAAACTTTGGATAAGAAAACCTGGGAAATGGTTGGAGAAGTTCTGAGAACCACCTAGGCATATCCTAATACCATCTTTATGTGGGAGCTTATAAAATATACTATGAATAATAAAAAGATAAAGAGATCATGCAGGCATTAACTGCTGCCAAGAAACAGCTTGAAGAACACCAGGAAGAACGCCTGTCAGAGAGGATTTTCACAAAAAGGGCCCTTTCTCAACTCTAAATCAGAGAAGTATAGACTTTGTATACCTTTTACAGCTCAGATAAAAGAAATTGGAGTCTCTGACAATGAATTAGACCCAGAGGAGGAAGCTGGTTTAAAAGAGGGGGTTGCCAAATATTATAATGAGGATTGGCCTCCCTATGCACCTACCGCTCTGTCTATAGTCTTTGATGCAACAGATGGTGCCCAGATGGATATGCAAGTATATAAATTAGAGATGGAAATTAAACTGCAGAAATTGACTAATGAGCTACAGGAGTTAAAGAGTCTATCAGGTGCAAGAAAGAGCAATAATTTTGAAACGTGCCAATTGCCACCAGAAAGAGCTGTGAATCAGGCTCACAGGAATGGGCAAGATACATCTGACCTGTTAGCTTTTCCTGTAATTGATATAATTGACCAGCAGGACAATAGAGTCAGACAATATCAGGCATTGAAGTTCAAAATGATAAAAGAAAAACAGCTGTGGCACAGTACAAGGCCTACCACACCTTTTACACAAGCTTTATTGGATACAATGGTAGAAGCAAATTTAACCCCCCAAGATTGGAAAACTATATGCAAGGCTACATTGTCAGAAGATTACTTACTTTAGAGCTCTGAATGGTGCAAAACAAGTAAGAGAACTGCCATGATGAATGCTCAGGCAGGTAACACAGATTGGGATATTAATATGCTTCTAGGAGAGGGACAATATGAAGGTAATGCTAATCAGGTTGGTCTACTCACAGGAGTGTATGCACAGATTGCAATGGCTGCCTGCCGTGCTTGTAATCAAATACAAACTGAAGGGGATCTCAGTGGGAATTTACCTGGTATTAAACAAGGCCCTGATCAACGGTTTCAAGAATTTATGGATAGGCTCCTAAAAGTGGCTGGTAGAATTTTTGGAGACCCTCAGGCAGGAATCTGACATTGAGCCATGACAAGGAAGTAAGTTCAGTCAGGAATCTAATTTTAGTCTAAAACTGGGAAGTAATTTCAGGCAGGAATCTCAATCTTAGGCTAGAACAAAGAAGTAGGCTTCAGGCACGAATATGACTTTGGGCTAGGACAGGGAAGTAGGCTCAAATATTTTGGTTATGCTGGTTAACGCTTAGAAACAGTGATCACAGGACTTTTTAATTGCCTTGCTTGTTCTTTGGGGAAGAAATGTCAGCCTCAGACTCCAAGGCACTCACAACCCACATCTTATGGGCCAGGTGTTATAGATAATAATTATGCAGGAGAAATTAAAATTATGGCTGCTTCTCCCCATGGTATTATAACTGTACCTGCTAACAAAAGAATTGCTCAACTAGTTTTAGTTTCCTTGCATCCACTACCTTCTAAATTTGTTAAGAGTAACAGAGGACAAGATGGCTTTGGTTCCTCTGATGTGTACTGGGTTCAATCTTATTACTAATAAGAGGCATGACATCAAACTAATAATTGAAGGAAAAAGTTTTGAAGTATTAATAGGTACTGAAGCTGATGTAACAATTATTAGAGGATAAGATTGGCCTTCAACTTGGCTTTTATCTGACATTCTCACTCACCTTCAGGAGATTGGTGATGCCAATAACCCTAAACAGAGTTCTAAACTTCTAACATAGAGAGATGAAGAAGACAATTCAGGACAAATTCAACCCTACATCATGCCACATTTGCCTGTTTCCCTGTGGGGAAGAGATCTCTTGTCACAGATGGGTCTTATGATGTGCAGCCCTAATGAATTAGTGACTAAACAAATGATAAGACAAGGATTTTTGACTGGTCAAGGGCTAGGAAAAGAAGGACAAAGCATTAGGTCATTTGAAAGGACTGAAACTCATTCTAACACTAGAGGCTTGAGATATTTTCCATAATGTCCACTATCTTGTCTGTATCCCATGCTGATAAAATTCAATGGCTTAACAATGTTCCAGTGAGGGTTGATCAGTGGCCTTTATCTAGAGAAAAAAAAAATCCCTTTTATATTGGTCATAGGACCTTTAGCTGCAGGCAATGATAGCATTGACAGAGCTTTAATAAGAGAAGCCTTAATTTCAGATCCTGTTGCATTGGCTAGATGTGATCATAATAAATTTCACCTCTCTAGTCAAACCTTAAGGTTCCGACATAAGATCGCTAAGTAGCAGGCTAGAATGATTGTAAACCAATGCCCTAACTGTCTTACATTATCTCCAATCCCTCATTTAGGGGCTAACCCAAGAGGCCTTATGCTCAATCACATTTGGCAAATGGATGTAACCCATTATGCAGAATTTGAAAAATTAAAATATATACATGTCTGCACCAACACTTGTTCAGGATTCCGTTTTGCTTCTCTACATACAAGAGAAGCTTCTAGAAATGTAATTGATCATTGCTTACAAGCCTTTAGTGCTATGAGATTATCTAGAGTCCTCAAGACAGATAATGGGCCAGGTAATACTAGAAACAACTTTACATCATTTTGTAAGGAATTTGGTATTGAACATAAAACTGAAATTCCTTATATCCCAATGGGACAAGGAATTGTTGACCATGAGCATTGCACTCTGAAAAATTGGCTTTTAAAAACAAAGGAAGGGGAGTTATATCCTCCAAGGTCACCAAAAGCACACCTTGCTTTTGTCTTATTTATTTTAAATTTTTTGCAACCTGATGCTAAAGATAAGTCTGTAGCAGATCACCACTGGCATCCAGTCACTTCCAGCTCATTTGCCAAGGTCAAATGGAGAGACCCCCCCCCCAATACATAGAATGTTCCCAACCCTGTTTTAATTTGGGGCCAAGGTTCTGTCTGTGTGGTTTCACAAAAAGAAAATGGAGTTCTATGGCTGCCTGAAAAATTGGTCTGTCAAGGACACAGATCTTGAGCCTAATGATTATGATACTAATGATGAAGACAGCTCAGAATCCCTGTCAGCCAGCTGAGTTAACCTGGAGTGGTGTTGTCTCCATTCTTACTGAAGAAAAAGTGTTTTTTATCAGTACTCAAAACCACCCATCATATAACTGGTGGCAAAACTTTGTGTTTGATCCTTGCCAATTAGCAGTGATTAGATAGATACCTGGACCATTCCCGCTTACAACTTTAATTTCTACATTGCTTAAACCATTAATTATAAATTTTTTGTTTTTAACCTTTGGATCTTGTATCTTAAACAGATTGGTTGCCTTCATACAGGATCACTTTCAGCAAGCTCAGCTGTACACCATGGCAGTTATCCATCACTATGAAGAAATGCATTGAGTGCATGCTCATAGGTCCTTTGGACTCAATTCGTATGTGGCCTTGGTCTGTATGGGAAAGAGTGTGCCATAGAAGGCCAGTAGTCAGAGATGGGTAAGAGTGTTCTTGAGCTCCTATAGACCTAAGACATCAATGCTATGTATGCTCTCCATGACAGGTAATAAGGAGCAATATAGACATGAACTTAAGCCACTCTACCTTAAACAGGATGATGGAAAACAAGTAAATCTTGTGCCCCTCGTCCAGCTACTGGTACTGCTCATCTTTAAAAAACTAAATAGGGGGAACTGTGCCCTTCCCCAGCTTTGAGTAGGCTGGAAAGACCTTTTGACCTAAGTGGAGTCATCTACCTAGGATGGTAGCACATGGAAATTCCTACATGAATAGACTACCCACTGATCTTGACTTGCAACATAATCCACGACATAATCCCATAATTCAGCTGAAACAAATGATGGGTTAGGTGGGGCTTTCCCTATATATACAAAAGCTAAATATTAAACTTTGATCAGAGAACTTTGTCTTGGCTCCATGTTTCTTTCACCCCTCCATCTCTTTTTAATTTCCAGTCCTCCTTTCAGGTGAAACTAATTTGTCCATGGTTGCTAGATGGCTACAAATATGGAGCTTGAAATGACCACCTCCTATAGTGTAGCAGAACTGCCAGTGGAAGTTCCCACCCACAAAACCTTCAATCCCAAATTTGTCCTATCTATAAGATAGGAAGGGATAAAGAAAGAGCAGAGATTGAAAAAAATGGTCAAACAATGACTAGCCCAACTTGAGACCCACCACATGGGAGAGAGCCAACCCTTGACATAATTAATGATACTCTGCTATGCTTGCAGACAGCCTAGAACAACTATCATCTGAGAGGCTTCATCCAGCAGCTGATGGAAACAGATGCATAGACCAACAACCAAACATTAGCTAGGGCTCAGGAATCTTGTGCAAGAGGGGTGTGTGTGTGTGTGTGTGTGTGTGTGTGTGTGTGTGTGTTTGGGGGGGTAGGATTAAGGGAGCTGAGGAGTCAAGAATAACACAAAAAGACTTACAGTGGGGAGGTTCACAAAGCCCAAGAGAGGTTCACAGAGACTGAACCACTAACCAAAGAGCATGCTTGGGCTGGACCTAGGCCCTCTACTCATATGTGGCAGATGAACAACATAGAGACAGCCCCTGCTCCAATTGTTAGGGGGGGTCATATGAAAACTAAGTCTGTTGGCTGCCTTTGGATCTCTTTTTCCTAGCTGGGCTGCCTTGTCTGGCCTCAGTGAGAGAGTATGTGCTTAGTCCTACTGACACTTGATGTGCCATGGAGCATTGCTACCCATTATAGTCTTCTTCTCTGGGGAGAAGAGGAACGGATAGTTGGGGGAGAGGTTTGTGAGAGTGGGACTGGGAGCAGAGGAGAGGAGGGGGCTGCAATCAGGGTGTAAAGTGATAAAAGAGAAAGAAAGAAAGAAAGAAAGAAAGAAAGAAAGAAAGAAAGAAAGAAAGAAAGAAAGAAAGAAAGAAAGGAAGGACGAAAGAAAGAAAGAAAGAAAGAAAGAAAGAAAGAAAGAAAGAAAGAA
>NW_021604569.1:17267392-17324214 GCF_004785775.1 Grammomys surdaster | reverse complement strand
AAGAAAGAAAGAAAGAAAGAAAGAAAGAAAGAAAGAAAGAAAGAAAGGCAAGACAAGAAAATTTGAGTTAATGTTACCATAAATCAAACAATGTACAATACATACTATTTCCAGCAGCCTATTGAACTTTCACCAAAATCACATATTGGGAAACAACGCAAATCTTAACCTATATAGGAAGACTGAAGTGAAATTTTTATTTTATTTAACCACAACAGAAGACAGGTTTCAAGAGTAACAGAAAGTACAGAAATGACAGAAACTCATGTAAATGAAAGAAGACACAGTTGAAGCATGAGTGAGATGCTCAAGAAATCAATTAAGGCATCTAAACTTCAACTGAAAATGAAAGCATAACATTCAAAAAATATGTGAAATTATGAAGACAATCCTAAAAGTAGAGTTTAGAGCACTATATGCGTATATCAAAAATTTTGAGAAATCTCAAATAAGTGTTAATAAAACATCTTAAGAATTTGGGAAAATATGAGACATAAAAACAGCCCTAAAAAGTAAAGAAATAAACAGAATCAGGCAAGAAATTAATGAGGTAGAAACAAAATATATGAATTAATGAAATAAAAACACAGTTCTTTGGAAAGATTGAAAAACCTTTAGCCAGATACGCAAATGGAATGAGAGAATACCTAACTTAACAAAATTAGTGACTAAAAGAGACATTTCTATAGATACCAGTAAAACTTAGTCATGACGACATCCTTGATTTATAGCTGTGTATTACAACCTAAAGGTGAATCAAGGTAAAATAAATAGTCTGGTGGATAATAAGCAATGAGATTAGAGCTGCAATAAAATGTCTTTCAATTATAAAAGAAAGCTTACAGGATGCAGGATTTGCTTAAAAAAATTATTCCAGAACCCCAAAGATTAAACATAAATATTACTAATTATTCCATAAAATATAAAAGGAAAGAAGGCTTCTAAACATTTTACAACACAATATACTGATACAAAATGAGACAAAGACATAGCAAAGAAACTTACAAACTGATCCCCCAAGTTAACATATGGGCAAAAACTAGCACTAAAACCATATTAAGCCAAAGACTATCAAAGCATTATTCTTGTTCATAGGCCCTATCAATGGAAGACACCATATACATTAGTCATAAAACACAGGGAAATAGTGTTGGAAGGAGCGATGCATGCTACTGGAGAAAAGTATCATTAGGCTTACCTAGCTATAAATGCTGTGAGCTACAATAATGACTGCCCTGTCAAAATATATTCAGTGATGCACTAACAGTATGTATGTTATAGGAATAACCACATACATTCTGATTAAATTTAAGGCCAAATCCATGATACAGCATCCATCCTTGGTAGTATTATTGAGCCAAAAACCTATGGCTATACAGTTCTTATCTCTAGATAAGAACTTACTACTATTACACTGCTAAATTAACATAGCAAGTAACGCAACTCCAAATAGTTTACTGATATAACCATAGATTAAATTAGTGCATCTCTTAACTCTCAACAGAGCAGTTTCTATGTTGAATAAATGGTGGTTAATACAGAGATCAAAAATTGTCCAAGGTACAGAGAATAAGAGAGTACAGAATTTCTTATTATATATAAATATACATTATATATATATATATATATATATATATATATATATATATATGTATGTATGTATATGAATATATGTACCACACACCCACATGCAAGGCTCAAAAATAATTGCAGAAGAGGAGGTGTAAAAAGTGTAAGAGACAGAACGTGTAAATTACTACATGGAAACATCTTCTGGACACAGCAGAGCAGATGCATATATGAACTAACTACATTTCTGACAGTATTCATAAAACCTATGAAAGCCTAAGCCAGACCAAACCCCAAAATCCCAACATAGAAAAAGTGCTGGTACACAATCCCATCCACAGTTGTAAAACAACTGGCAACTGTTAATTGCTAAAAAAAGAAGGATCAGTTTTCTCTAGTGTAGACTCTGAGGAGTTGACCATGCTCCACTGGAAGACCATACATCTAAGAGTATTTTGGGTAGGCACTGAGAGAAAGTGAGGGAGAGGGAGAGAGAGAGGGAGAGGGAGAGGGAGAGGGAAAGGGAAAGGGAGAGGGGGAAGGGGAGGAGGAGGGGAGGAGGAGGGGGAGAGGAGGGAGGGAGGGAGGAAGGGAGGGAGGGAGGGAGGGAGGGAGGGAGGGAGGGAGGGAGGGAGGGAAGGAGACAAAGAGAGGTGGGGTGGGGGGAGACTGACTGTAGGGTTTAGTGAGTGTACAGAGAAGTGAGTATGAGTATGAATCTAGGAAGAGCTGGAAGGGAATGAATATGACCAAAACATATTATGCAGAACTTGAAACACTCAATAATTTTTTTAAATGTTAAAAACAAAATAGTAACCAAATAAATAACTCAACAAAAACAAAGGATCATGGAACCAAAGAGAACATTTTCAAAAGAAAAAGCTCAATGGACTAGTAAACATTGAAGTGTTCAATATCCTTAGCAATCAGGAAACTGCAGTCAAAATGGTCATCATCAAGATTACAAATGACAACAAATGCTAGAGTGGATATGGAGAGGGGGAACTTTCACAAGACACTGGAGTACAAACTAGTAGAGCTAATTTGTATCTAAGTATGGAATCAACTTTAAAAGAAACAAATAAAACCTAGAAACTAACCCGCCATACAATCCCACTATACCACTCCTGGGTATCCACCCAAAGAACTTTATACACTACTACAAAAATACTTTAACATTAATTTTATGTCCATTGTTGATCCATTCTGAATATGTAGGAAATAGAGCTAATCTGGATGGACATCAATAGATGAAAGGACAAAGAAGCTAGTATACACAATGGAATTGTTTGACTGATGAGAAAAATGAATTTATAGGCTAATGGATAGAATTTGAACTCAAGTCCAAAATGACAAACATCACATGTTCACTCTCATATATGAATCTTGGCTTCAACTCCATTTCATGTGCTTAATTTGATAGTGAAATAGTACAAGGGAAAGCCAAGAAATTAGGAGGGGGCTGACTCATGTCTCATAGGGATGCATTAAGCAAGGAAGAAGAGCACAGTGTCAGTACAATGAAAATAAAGAGGTAGGATACTTGGGACAAAAGGCTTAAGAAGGTTGAGATGCAGGAGAATGGAGACCTAAGGGGAGAGGTAAGATTAACCAGAAGAAAGGGTATGTGAAAAGCCAAGTGGAAACATACTTAAATTAGTCTGTAAAACAAAAATTGAAAGTATTCTTCCAAACTCTTATAAAACAAATATTTCCCTGATACCAAGACCAAAGAATGACATAAAAACAGAAGAAATGAAAATTATAAACCAATTCACCCATTATATATACACTATGGAATTTTATTTGGCTATAAAGAAAAGGTAAATTATGAAAATTTAAAAAAAGGATTGAACTGGAAAAATATATAGTGAGAAAGTATAAAAATATAAAGTATATAAAAAATATAAAAAAATAAAAATATATAGAAAGCCTGGAAAACCAATGCTGTGTGTTTTCTATCATATATGGATGAGAGCTCGGAATTGTTATATTATTGATTAAACTGGAATGTCTGCAGAGACATGGAAGTGATAAAAGAACCATGGCAGAACAGAGAAGAAATTTTAAAGAAGGTGAGGATGGTAGAACACATGTACTATAAAAATAGAAGTAGAAAATACTGGGAGTAACAATATTTAAATAGGGTACAGATGGGCAATGTAGAAATAGGGGATGTGGAGAGAGAGACAGAGAATTCACTGAAACTACAAAAGTACCAAAACCCACATAGAAATCTACTAGTTTACAACCAAATTAAAAACACAATTTAAATGCAGTTCTGAACAGAGGCAGCATGATTATGCAGATAATGCTGATGTCAGAAGCCATGGGTTACTAAAGGAAAACTCCAGTGGCAGGTGTGAGACACAGCCTGAGCAGCTGTTCTCCAAAAAAGTTCCAAATGTCATCAAAATTATTTAAATTATAATCATTTGTCATTGACTGCCTACCAGAAATGGAGAGTAAGACCCTATTACTAAAGATACTATATACCTTGTAGAATACAGAGGAACCATATGGGAATTGACCTGAAGATTCTTCTCAGCTGGATAGCTTTCATAATGCTGAAAATTTCAATGCAGGCATCTGGAGAATGAAATGCTGGCCATGGTCTAACCCAGATTTAAACCTTGGGTACAATCCTCTTTTTCCCGCCTAGAGGCATTTACTGGTGCAGCAATGTTATAGCTGTTATGTGGGTCGCCAACAATCACTAGTTGGATCTGAGGTCTGCTCTGTAGACATGAGTTCATGGTTAGTATTCTGGGCATAGGTCCAAGAGTTAGGAAGTCATAGGTAGTAGGAGTCAACCTACTATTCTTGTTTTCCTAAATGAATATAGTATCAAAAACATTTGCTTATACCCATGGACTAGTGCTGTCCTCAGAGTAGATCAAAGCAACCTCTCTTAGCAGCTAATGGTGGCTAATGCAGAAACTCAAATATGAGGAGCTGAGAAGAGTGTGACAGCTGAATGTTCAGCAATAAAAAAGAAGCGACACCCATACCATCCCCTCCAAGCTCAAGGAACACACATAAGAGGCTAAAAAGAAAGTGATGTAAGACAGAGCTGTGAAATGCTGCCTAATGGGTATTAAGTATTTACACAACTGAAGCATTTATAAACTCACAGCAGCTGTAGCCTCTTACACAGGCCCTACATAAGACTAAACCAAAAAACATGAGACAGGGGCTCCCTGGGCCACACTATACACAGAAGAGCTAAGGGCAACAGAGGATTGCAGAGGAGCTGTACATGTTCCAGTTGTAGCTTCATATCCCTGTTGCTCAGCTATCCCTGATGAGTTTTCCTTTATATGGGACTTGTGATTTTTCTCTTGGTACTTTCAGTATTCTACTATAATCCTGGTGTTATGCCTCATAACACAAGTCAAGAACTTGGAAAAACAAGAACAAAACAAGCAAAAATGTAATAGATGGTAAGAAATAACAAAAATCAGAACAAAAATTAAGACATTAATATAAAAAACAGTACAAGTGATCAAGTACAAATTTAAGAGCTGGGTGTATGAGAAGATAAACAAGTTCAACAGACTCTTTGCCTAATTAGCCAAAGGAGAACAAGAACCCAAATCAACACAATGAGAGGTAAAAAGGGAAACATTACAACTGACACCAAAAAAATCAATATTTTGAGGAAATACTTTAAAAACCTATAATTCATTAAGTTAGAAATTCTAAAATAAATGGACAAAGTGTTAAACTCATTCAAACAATCAAAGCTGAGAAAAAATTAATAATTTAAACAGATATATTGACAAGCTCCTAACATGACAAAAAGAACAGACTTAGATGGATACACATCAGAATTCTACCAAACATTCAAAGAAGACCTACAATTGATACTTATTAAATTATTCAAAAAAAATAAAGAAACAGAAGGTGTTCTCCCAAAGGTATCTACAAAGCTAGTATTACTCTACTAGAAAAACACACACATAAAGAAAATTAGGCAACTATCTCTGGATCAACATAGATTCAGGGGTCCTCAATAAAATACCTGAAAGCCAAATACAGGAATATATCAAAAGATTATCCACTCTGATTAAGTTGGCTTTATCCCTGAAATGCAAGGAATGGTTCTGCATAGCTGTATACTAATAAAAATGGCATGGTATAAACAAAGAAACAACAACAACAGAAAACATTTATGTCAATGGAAGAAAACAAAAGACCCAAATATGTATTCTGTAATTACATTCATTTGATATTTGCAACAACCACATATCAGAGAAAAGACATTATCTTCAGCAAATGGTGCTGAGAAAACTGGATGCCTAATATAGAAGAATTAAATAGTACTTTACACAAAAATAAACTACAAATGAACCACAGCCTTGTTGTGGATTGGATCTAATGCTACTTTTGTTAATTCGGTCCCCCAAAATTACAAGGGAATCTGCACATCTGCATGTAACTACCCCCAGTTGGATTTGATTAGTGAATGAAGCAGCCAGTAGCCAATAACTGGGCAGGGAGACAGAGACTGGACCATTAGAATTCACAGGAAAGGGAAACAGGAAAAGAAACAGAATCACCTTTGCCAAAAAAGATCCTGGAAGAGATAGATATCAATCATGTAAGAGCCAGAGAAGAGTGGCTTGAGCCCTACCACCCCCAACCCCAATTGCGTCTCAGGAAGAAAAGATGGATATGGATTTTAGTAAGCAATAACTCAGGAATATCAGAGTCAGGAGTATCAGAGGGAAAGCGTTAGCAACATGGAAGTTTGTGAGTGGCCCAGTCATTGACCTGATTAAGGTATATTAAATATAAGGCTGTGTGTGTGTGTGTGTGTGTGTGTGTGGTCCTTTCATTTGGGAATACAGAGCACTGGGGCAGGTAGCAAGGAACTCACAACGCAGCCACTAGGAAAATTAGAGCAGATTAATCACCTGCTGCTACAAGACCTCAGTGTAAAACCCAAAATGCAGAAACAACAAGGAAAAAAGAAGCATCCTATAACACATTGCAGTAGGAAAGTTCTTTCTGAAATGGACCCCATTTTCTCAAGAATTAAGGCTGACAGTTGACAGATGGGGACTCATAAAGCTAAAATAGTGTCTAATAAAGTAAATAACTGAGTAGAGGAAGCCCACAGAGAATCTTTTCCAGCTGTATATCTGATAGAGGACTAAAACTCAGAACATGCAAAACTGAAAAAGCAAAAGGTCAAAAAAACAAGCAACCCAGTTAAAAAATGGACTATATCTCTGAACAGAGAAGGTTAAAAAAAGAAATTAAAAATGGCTAATATCTCAAAAAATGTTCATTATCCTTAGAAATTGTAGAAATAAAAATCAAAACAACTTTGAGTAGTCATTTATGATGGCTACTATTGGTTATCAATACAATCTGGAATTGAGGGAATATTTTTCTTAATTAAATCATTTGCAGTGGGAAAACCCACTTTTTTTTTAAATAATTTACTTTCTCTCAAATCCTAATTCATTCACACAGGGGTTATAAACACAGAAAGGCAGGATGTGGGGAAGGGAATGACACTGGAGTGTGGGTGTTCAGGGGGAAATACTGATATCTTTCAGAACCGGGTATCAGCTGGGTAAAGGTTCAGGGGACAAGTCACTATGACTCTGCCTATGACTCAATTGTCCTTATCTAAGCTGGTATTGTCTGCCAAGGCTACCTATTTACAAGGTCTATGACTACTCAGGTTTGTAAATTTCCACAAAAGCTTCCTGTTTACATTAGCTTATAGCCATCTGTTTCAGTGTTTTTCCACTGAGACCCAAGACTTGGTGTTAGTATACATGTATGTCAGGCCTATTGCTGATTTTAGGCCTATGGCTGATTTTAGGCCTTCAGTGTGTAAGCAGGGCTACCCCTGACATCTCCTCCCTTCTCTAAGTATAGAAGGGCTGTGGCAATTCTAATCTTGCGAAGGCAGGGATAGAGGCCTGACCTCCAGGACTTGAAGGGGACCTTGTAATGGCTCCAGTCCTCCTGTCGTTGTCCAGTGAAGCATGAGGGCCATACCCGTCCTGATGGAAGACCCACTTTTAATCCAGAACTTTTGAGGTGGGGAAATCAATCTTTAATCTGGGCCACACCTTCTGCTGGCAATCTATATAAAGCACATGGAAGAAACAAGTGCTTGTTCTTTGTCTATTTGATCTTGCCTTACTCTTGCTGGCAAATCCATTCCTTCATTAGCATTAGTGCCTACTTCTTTGGGATTTTGAAATATACTGGAGAGCAACTTAAACATACAATCTCATGGACTGAAGAACTACTAGATTGTTGAACCTTCCATTGGTAGACAAACAATATTGTATTAGCTGAACCACAGCCTGAAAGCCTTCTAATACATAGGTATAATAAATGAATATATATTCATTATATTATATATATACATATATGTATATATATATGTTCTGATGCTTTAGAGAACCATAAGACATCATGTTACCCCAGTCAGAATAGGTAAAATCCAATAAAAAAAAAAAAGAAGAAGGAGGTAAAAATCAAGAAAACAATAAATGAAGTAAATAAATTTCATCCTCATAAAAGTGAAATGTAGCTTATTACATACCACAGCACTCAGGGCACTTTGGATGCTTCAGGACGTTTATGCCATACCCTGGAAAGCAGCGGTTCACCCACACCATCTGAAGGGTTCCCTCAATGTAGTATATCTCAGGCAGCGGCTCCGCACGCTTGCCCAGGACTTCTACTTGCTGAATGAAGAATCTCTCTATGAGATTTTTAGCCTATATGAAGAATGGAATTTGAAATATTAATTAGCTATGAGCTAATATAAATTTAGATCAAACAATGGAAAGGAAAATTGTCAAAATCTTTATTTTCATTTTATAAGATACACATAACATGCAAAAAGGAAAGTCTACCCCTCTTGCAAACACTTCAAGTGTCTCCAACTGAACTTCTATCTCTATATGTGATAGAGAGAAATAATTTATATTTCACAACTTTTGGTCCTTTCGGACTTTAAGTAATTTACAGATAGGCAACTGAGAAAAATTAAGTTAGCTGTTAAAAATTAAAAACATTTATGAAATTAAATTTACTTAACATATTTAACAACTCTCTAAGAAGTGTTCTTCTATGATCCTTTCTTACTTTATGAAAGAAAACCAGGCTTAGAGACAAGATAACTCTGGTGACTTCTGGCTCTTTGTTATAAACTCAACTTAGAAAACAGTGAGGCATCATTTTGATAGACAATCACCTCGTTAACTACAATACTGGCTCTGACTTGGCTGCTAAGAACAGAAGGAGGCTGTGGATTCCTCTGGGGAGTCACAGCTCTACATGAAATACAAAGTAAGTACATGAACTTAAACACACTGCAAACCAGGTAGTTTCCTCTGCAACAAGAATATATACCTCCAGTCTAGTCAGCAGCAAGGATAACTGGGTACACTGTTTTTCACCTTCAACTTGTCTGACTACTTTGAATGCCTTCTTGACCATATTATTTCCATGAAAAATCCAAGAGCTATTAAACTTTTAAAAATAAACTATATTCAACATAAATATCTTATTATATCTTAAACTATATTCAACATGAATATGTTTCACTATTGCTCAGTTATTTTCATTCCCACATATTAAATACTTTCTAATTTTTAAAAGCTTCATCCGGTGAATTTTTCATTTTTTGCTTGGCCAAAAATGAGTTTTGGTTAAGAAAGTACTTAAATAATTCATCACAGGGGGCTGGAAAGTTGGCTCAGCAGTTAAGAGTACTTGCTGCTCTGACAGAGGACTTGGTTTCCATTCACAGCATCCCAATGTCAGCTCATAGCTTCCTGTAACTCTCGTTCCAGGAATCTGAGAAGCCCTTCCAGCCCCCAGCACACAGTGCATACACACTGGCAAAAAACTCATCTACTTCAAATAGTTAATTACATACAATCTGACATCTAATTGCTATTATTTAACTGTGCTGATGCAAGTCAAAGTTTAAGGAGACACTTATCATAGTCACTAAGAACCCTATGCAAAATAAAAGCAACCAAAGCCAACCACAGAGAAAAACCCAGTGATCTAAACCTAAGGTGTCCTGACAGAAACAAATCATACTGCTTTCCTCATTCCCCTCTAACAGTAATAGACAAACACTTTATCTTTTAAAAATAGCATTAAATAAATGAATAACAATTTCTGATACTACTTACTTTGATTGTACATATCCTAATGATTTCTACCTAAAAGTACACTGGAGGGATTTTGTGCTTAATAAGGATAACAAGTATAAATGTAAACATTTTTAAACAATTTAAATGATATAATAATGATGATATAAAAACTAACCCAAAAGTAAAATTGTAGTTTGAGATAGCAAATATCACTGAATGAACATCAGATCTCATATTCTATTCCTCTTATTCAGTCCTGAAATTTCCATAGAACAGATAAATATTTATGAAAGAAAATTGCTTTACAATGATTGGCTAGAAGCTATTGCCTAGAAAAGAAGCCATTTCACCTCAATGTATAAAACAACTGCTTTGACAGAGGGAAGTCTGACAACTTATTTTAAACACTGCAATATCTTTTAATGGACTTGTTAATAGTGAATAAAATGAGCAGAAAGGGCCATAATGTTTGTCGTAGGTTAGCTCACCAAACTTAGAAGGCAACAACTGGACTGGCAGCAAATACTAGGCAAAGATAGAGTATGCAGGTTTTAATTTCACTAAGTACCACAAAGGATTTATCTATAAGACCAGTGGTTCTCAATCATCCTCATGTTGCGACCCTTTAATATACTTATGTTGTGGAGATCCCAATCCTCAACCATAAAATTATTTGTGTTGCTACTTCAAAATTGTAACTTTGCTATTATTATGAACCATAATGTAAATATCTGTCTTTCCCTATGTTCTTCTATGATCCCTATGAAAAGGACATTTGACTTTCAAAGTTGTCATGACCCACAGGTTAGAAACCACTGTATTAAACAATCACTTGAATACATTAGGTAACACATTATTTAACAATCTGTGGGAGGGAGTGTCCCTGATCAGATGAAGGTCACATCATTCAGAAGAACAGAATAGGCTTCCCACTTCCTGTTGGGCAAGTGGAATCATGTCACCAGACAGAAAAACTGCTAAGGTAGTAGCAAAAGTTCAGAACCATGAACTCTTAGTTGAGGACTGCAGTTCACTAAATCCTGACCAGATTCTTGTCCTGAAGCATGTGACCACAACACCCTAATAAGAGGACAATGATGACTGGTAGAGTTCTCCATGCTAATGAGGTATCTAGATAGGCCCCAAGGGTTTAGCGAAAAAGCCTCCATTCCCAGGCATTCCTTCCTACAAAAGGCATTTAATCTGTGGTTCATCCTGAGTAAGTTGTATCATCCTTTTCAACCATAAATAAACAGTTTGGACAATCAAGGACTGTCTCTTACCAAGAACTGCTGTTGGGGGAGGCCTTTGTCATATAGAGCTGCACCTAAGTCTCCCACAGAAGGCCTCTCTGCACTCCTGGGACTCACCCTGAACTAAGCTGGATTACCATCTCAGACGCTCACACTGCTCCCTTACCTCAGTTCTCAACTCTTCGAGGTTCTCAGCCCCTTGAGGGTGTCCAGGAGCATGAGAACCACAGCTTCCATCCCAGCTCCCACCATTTCTCAGAGAAACATGGGCTGGGGCCTCTTAGGCTGCTTTTCATCTCCCCTGAACAGTATGTTGGCGTTCCACCAGCCTAGCACCCTGGTGGCAGCAAGGAAGGATCGTAGCCAGCACCCATGCCTTTCACCTCTCCAGTGATGTTCTGACACCCCAGTTGCAAGGCAAAATGCAGAACAACAACCTCTTCACAGAATTCTCATGTTCCCTCCATTTGCTTCCCCCCTAAAAAACAACCCACTGCACCCTTTCCGACCCTATCACCTACCCCTGCTTCTATGCCTCTGCCCCAACTTGGGCAGTTATTCACTGTTCAGGTGAAGCCCATACCAGACTGAAAAACAGGCAGTCAGTCTCAGGCAGAGACATACTGCTGGACCAGAGACCACACCAGTCACCAGAACTCCAGACAGGCAGACCACACACAGACCTCATCCATTCTTTCAGTACATTCCACACACTATCCCTAATCCTCCCTCCACTCCTTATCACCATGTCCCAGCTCCCAATGCAGGTGGAGACCATAAGCTTGACCAAAGGCCACACTAGCTACAAGAAGTCCAGCCTCCAACTTAGTTGGAGATGCAATGCAGGAAGAGCTGTATTAGGCAAGTGAGCTTCCTAGAGATGGTTCACTGTTTTGCTTGGCTGAGATAGTTGTACCCTGGAGAGGCAGGTCCCCAGAGTCTTCATCTCAGGGTTGCTTCTGACGACTGATGTACCTTCCCATGCTTGTCACTGCTATATTCCTCGTATACCTATCATGGTATGATTGAGCATCAAGGGATGCTCACTATCTATAGCCTGGTGTGTTACTTTCTGAGTAATAACACACTCTGTTCAGAAAGTTTCCTGCAGATCAACATCAAGATGAACATTCTTAAAATAATGCTATTTAGATGAATTAATGATTTTATGAAATTCTTGATTTGGCTTAAGTAGTTTTAGGAAGTTACGTTGATTTAAATAATTTGGGGAAGTTAGGGTAGTTGATAAAAAGTTTAAAGTTAGAATCAAGAATAGAAGACCTGCATAGGTTAGACATAGGAGTATACATTTGATGCATTATGCATGAAGAAAAAGATATATGGGAAATAGGTATAAGTTTCCAAATAAAGAATATGTAATCAATAATCCTGTTGTAATTTCTGTTTCTGTAATGATTTTAATCTGTTTCTGAAGAACATGTTTTTGTGGTGATTGTTTTTAGAAAATATGTAATTTGTGGCTATGAGATAAATTTCTTCTTACATAGAAAACTTTGTCTTAAGGCTAAGGAAAAAGTAAAGATAATGGAGTCAGCTCATTGGAACTTTGCTCCATCCCGACAATATGCTTGTCTGTCTGTCTGTATGTTTGTACGTATGTAGGACCATGAAGGGGTCTTGGGTTTTGGTAGAGCTTTGGCTTGGAAATGGCCAGAGACCCTGCAAGGGAAAGAATACATTTTCCCACGCTCCCAGAATCCATGCTCCTAACTTTTGGGCTACATCTCCATTAACAAGCACCTTACAGTTTGGCTAGAGAGGGCGTGACAACAGGCCTCAGGCCCTATAGAGATTTACATACTAATGAGTTATCTGAAGGCCAGAGGGCTTAGCCAATTAACCATTCTTCCCCAGACCCTCCTCTCTCCCTCCTTATTTAACTCAGGTCTGCCCTGAATTTCATGGGTGTAGGGGCGGAGTGCATCCAGATCCATCTACCGAGAGCCATGAAAATAAACCCTTTTGGAACCATGAACTTTCTCATGTCTTTGGAGCCCACCATGGGAAAACGTGGAGAAGGCCTTTAACTCCCCGCCTGGAGGACTTCTCTGCGATCCAGTCAAGGGGACCCACATCTTCAAGCAAGCTAGCTGGGCCACCAAGTCTGCTAAGCAAGTACAGTAACCGAATCTCTACTGTGAGGTGCTGCCAGGGCCTCTTTCTTCTCTCCCTCCCTCTTTTCTCTCAACTGTGGGACAGCCGGTCATGCAACCACATGTCCCTAGTCTAGGTCCTTCTGAGGCCTCTCAGTGATGTCTGAGAGACCAAGGACTTGAGACCAGTTGGTCCCCAGCCACCTCCTGGCCCTGGGGATCCCCAATACAAGAGCCCTGCACCCCTGCAGAACTTCAGACTGAGTGAGAACTCCCCCACACACACCGGGCAGGGGCCCGTATCACCCACCCAATGTCATGCTAGGAGTGAACTCAGTCAAGACTCCCGTGCTCCAGTCTCCTTGGAGTCATGGGAATCACAACAGCACAGCAAGATTCAAGAACCCACACCTACCTGTGAACAAATCATTCCCCACATCTGTCTGTCTGTCTGTCTGTCTGTCTGTCTGTCTGTCTGTCTGTATATGTGTGAAGCTGTTGGAGTTTATTAGAATTTGCTTCATTCACCAGTTGTGTGTGTGTGTGTGTGTGTGTGTGTGTGTGTGTAATTCCAACCCTTTCTTGCTGACCCCAGAAAATTAAGTTTTGTTCCCTCTGAACTCTGTTGAGTGAGTGACTAATCACTGACTCTACACTGCACCTTCTTTGGTTTACTCTGTGGTGTTGATGGTGGCCTTCAACACTATGGACAAGAGGCCCACACAAGTTGCCAGGACTCCACACTACAAAGACCAGAAGACTAAAGGGAAACAAACAAACAAAAAGAATAAAATATGATCCAACAAAGACAAAATCAGAAATTTGCACCTATAACTATAATTGTCCAAAACCTAAATGCCTAGACACCAGTGTAAGAATATTTTGAATAACACCCAGGACAATTCATCCTATGCTTGTTTACCTAGCTATCTTACTACAGAAAGCTCTGAAAATTCCAACACAGCTGAAACACAAGAAAGATACCTAAACATCAACATTATGAACATGACAGAGGTCCTTAAAAAGGAAATTTAAAAATTCTTTAAAGAAATTGAGGAAAAGACAATCAGAAATACTGGAGAAAATGCATAAACCACTTAAAGAAAGCAAAAAAGCAAGCAAACAAACAAATAGTTGAAGGAAACTTTTTTGAGAATGAAACATGAAAATTAAAATAGAAGGAGTAAGGAAATCACAAATTGAGGGAATTAGAGAAATGGAAAATATAAGTAAGTAAACAGGAATTACAGAAACAGGCATCATGAACAGAATACAAGAGATGGAAGAGTAAATGGGTGTTGAAGACACAATAGAAGAAATAGATGTATCAGTCAAAGAAAATGCTAAATCTAAAAACTTCCTGAAACAAAACATTCAGGAATTCTGGGACACTACGAAAAGACCAAACCTAAGAATAATAGAAATAGAAGGAGAAGAATCCCAGTTCAGAGGTTCAGAAAATATTCTCAACAAAATCACAGAAGAAAAATTTCGTAACCTAAAGGATATGCCTGAAAGGTACAAGAAGAAGATAGAATACCACATAGACTAGACTGGAAAAGAAAGTCCTCTTACCCTCTATTATTCACAAAATTAAACATACAAAACAAAGGAAGACTATTAGAAGTTGCAAGCAAAAAGTACTAAGTAACATATAAAGGTAGACTTATCAGAATTACACCCAACATCACAATGGATAATCTAAAAGCCAGAACAGCCTGGACAGATGTCATGTAGACTCTAAAAGATCACAAATGCCAGCCCAAATTCCTATGCCCAGCAAAAGTTTCAATAACCATAGATGGAAAAATCTAGATATTCTATAAGTCAAACAATATCTATTTACAAATCCAAACCTACAGAAGATTACAGAAAAAAAAAACTCTACCCTGAGGAGGTTAACTACACTTATCAAAGACAAGAAATAAATAATCTCACATCAGCAAATCCAAAATAAGGGAAGCAGACACACATGTACACCACAACCATCACCTCCACCACCACCACAACCAACAACAACAAATCACACCCCAAAAAGGGCATAGGCTATTAGAATGGATCTGAAAACAGTATCCTTCTCCTACATACAATAAACACACATCAAAGATCGACATTACCTCAAAAGGTGGGAAAAAGATTTTCCAAAGAAATGGACCTAAGAAATAATCTGGTGTAGCCGTTTTAATACCTAGTAAAATAGACCTAAAACCAAATTAATCAAAAGAGAAAAGAACTATACTTCATACACAAAGGAAAAATCCACCAACATGATGTTTCAATTCTTAGCAACTATGCCACATATCCAAGGGCACCCATGTTTGTAAAAGCTCAAATCACATATTAACCCTTACACATTAATAGTGTGAGACTTAAATACCCTACTCAAAACAATGGACAGGTCATCCAGACAAAAAATAAACAAAGAAATATTAAAACTAATAAGTGTTATGAACAAAATGTAACACATCACAGAACATTTAACCCAAACACAAAAGAATATACCATCTCACCATTTCACAGAACTTTTTAAAAAACTGATCATATACTCAATCAAAAAGGAAGTCTCAACAGATAGAAGAAAAGTAAAATAATCTATTACATCCTATCAGACTGAAGAGGTCAGCTCAAGGCCTTTGGAAAATTCCACCAGGCCCCCTCCCTTCCCAGAAGGGTGAAGTTGAAGGTATACATAGGCACCCCTCTCTTCCTGGGAGGGAGAGGCTGATCACATTCCTCAGGAAAACCACAGGGTGGACCAACTTTTGGCCACCTGCAGATATGGAAAGCCCTTACTACCTCATTCCTTAAGTATCAATCAGTTTGAAAGTCACATTGTTCCACC
Organism: Grammomys surdaster; assembly: GCF_004785775.1. NCBI lineage: Eukaryota > Metazoa > Chordata > Mammalia > Rodentia > Muridae > Grammomys > Grammomys surdaster. The sequence goes on along the minus strand of NW_021604569.1, from coordinate 17,308,289 downwards.
AATCATATTGTGCCTAGTTGTTGTTGCTCCATTCTGCCCCTGGAAACTGTATAAAAACGTGCTGAACAAGCTGCCTGGGGTCACCTCTCCTTTGGATGTAGGATGACCCCAGCGCATTGGAACAATAAACTCCTCTTGCTTTTGCATCTATATCCAGCTCTGTGTGGTTTTCCCAGGAGGCCCCCAGTAGCTAAGGCTTGTCAGAGTCTTACAAGACCACCATGGACTAAAGCTGGATTTCAATAACAACAGAACACCTAAAAACAAATGGAAATTGAAAAACTCTACCAAAGAGCACTGGGCCAAGGCAGAAATAGACTTCCTTGAATTCAGTGAAATGAAGGCACAATATACCCAAATTTATGAGACACTATGAAAGCAGTGCTGAGAGGAAAGTTCATAGTACTAAGTGCCTTCATAAAGAAATTAGAAAGATCTCATACTAGCAACTTAATAGCACACATGAAGCTCTAGAACAGAAAAAAAAACACACACAAGCAGAGTAGATGTCAGGAAAAAGTCAAATTCAGGGCTGAATTCAATAATTTAGGAACAAACAGAACAATACAAAGTATCAGCACAACGAAGAATTGGTTCTCCTAGAAAATAAAAAATAGTCAAATTTACCAAAAGACAAAGAAAGAATAACCAAATTAACAAAATCAGAAACAAAAGGGGGAACACATGACAGAAACACAGGGAAAGTAAAGATTCATTAGGTCATATTTTTAAAATATATAATCCAAAAAATGGGAAAATCTAAAATAAATGGATAAATTTCTCAACAGATAAAAGTTAGTCAAGATGAAATAAACAATTTAAATAGGCCTATAAATATATTTTTAAGGAAATAAAAGCAGTCATGGAAAATCAATCAATCAAACAAACAAACAAAAAAGCCCAAAGCCAGCCAGTTTTAGTACAGAAGTTTACCTTTCAAGTAAGAGATAATGCCAATAATCCTCAAATTATTTCAAAAATAGAAAAAAGAAGGAATATGTGAAATTCATTTTATGAGGCACCATCACATTTATATACAAACCACACAAAGATTCAACAGAGAGAATTACAGACCAATTTCCCTCATGGAAATTGATGCAAAAATGCTCAATAAAACGCTTGCAAAACAAATCCAAGAACATACCAAAAGTAATTATTCAGAATGATCAAGTAGGCTTCATATGAAAACTCTGATGCTCTAATCCCCCATTTAAACAAACCGAAAAAAACTGATCATCTTATTAATTGCATGCTGAAAAAATCTTTGACAAAATATAACCTCCTTTCATAATAAAAAGTTTTGAAGAGATCAGGAATATAAGGGGCATATCTAATCATAATTAAGGCAATTTATAGTAAACCTATAGCCAACATCAAGTTAAACTCAAAGCAATTCCACTAAAATCAGAAACAAGGCAAGATTGTCAAATCTTCCCATAACTATTCAACATGGTACTTGAAGTTCTAGCTAGACTAATAGACAACTGAATGAGATCAAGGGGATATAAGCTGGAGAGGAAGAAGTCAAAAGTATCTTTATTTGCAGATGATGTAATGAATATACATAAATGATCCAAAAAATTCTACCAGAGAACTACAATTGATAAACACCTTCAGTGAAGTGGCTGCATGTAAGATTAAAACACACACACACACACACACACACACACACACAATCAGTAGCCCTCCTATATACAAATGACAAATGGACCGAGAAAGAAATCAAGGAAACTACACCCATCACAATAGCCACAAATAATATAAAATATCTTAGGATAACAATAAACAATCAGGTGAAAGACTATTATGACAATAACTTCAGTTCTTTGAAGAAAGAAATTGAAGAAGATATCAAGAGATGGAAAATCTTCCATGCTCATGGATTAACACAGTAAAACTAGCCATTTTACCAAAAAACAATACCATTCCTGGCCATATACCCAAAGGATGCTCCATCCTACTACATAGGATATTTGTTCAATTATGTTCATAGAAGCTTTATTCATAATTGTCAGGAACTGAAAAGAATCTAGAATGAATATATAAATGTTAATGGTATATTTACACAATGACAAAATTTGCAAGTAAATGGATGGAACTAGAAAAAAAAATCATCTTTAGTGTGATAGCTCAGACCCAGAAATAAAAATATAGTATGTACTCACGTGTGAAATTAGCTATCAAGGGAAGGATGGTCATGCTACATACACTCTACAGACCCAAAGAGACACAAGGAGGGCTCAAGGGGAGTTGTGTGGATCATCCTAGGAAGGGGAAATAAAATAGGTTTCACAGGTAGACTATGGGTGGGTGAGAATTGGAACACATAGGATTAGGTGGGGAGAGGCATGGAGGAAGAAAGTACTGGGAGAAGTGTCTGGGACTGGAGGACATTTGAGGTGTTATGTGCAAACATAGTGCAATGGAAACACCCTAGAATCTATGATGGTGACACAAGCAAAGATTTCTAGTAAAGGAGACTGCAAAGCCTGAACCAACCATCTCCTATAACCAAATCTTCAAGTCATAGAACTGGGATATCAACCAAGCCATAAAACCTTCAACCTACACTTTGTCCTGCCTGTGGGATTTGCTGAGGCAATGATGATGCAGAACATGTGTGATTGGCTAACCAGTGACTCATCCAATTTGAGGCTCATGCCACAAGAGAGCTTACATGTCTGAAACTGCCAAAAAGTAGAAACAAAATAGCCTAGAGACCAGGGTTAAAACCAAACACAACTGGCACAAAAATAAAAGAGAAAAAGAAAAAAAGGAAGGATGGAAGGAAGGAGGGAGGGAGGGAGGAAGGGAGGGAGGGAGGGAGGGAGGGAAAAAGGAGGGAAGGAAAAAGGAAGGAAGGAAAAAGGAAGGAAAGAAGGGGGAAAGACTCAATACAATGATTTCATGATTCCTTATGATATTCTACTATACTCATAGACTGACACCTTGCCTATTTGTCATTAGAGAGGCTTCATCCAGAAACCAATGGGAGAAGATTCAGAGGTCCACAGAAGAGAAAAAGGAAGGATGTAGAAACCAAGGAATCTAAAATACCATAAGAGCACAGCTCACAGAATCAACTAACCAGGGTTCATAGAGACTCACAAAAAGTACCATCAGGGAACCTGTACTGGTCTGACCTAGGTCTTCTGCATATTTGTGATGGTTGTATAGTATGGTGTTGTTCTGGAACTCCTAACAATGGGAATGGGGAGGTCTCTGACTATTTTACCTGTTCCTGGGACCCTTTTCCTGCTAATGTGTTCCCTCATTCAGCCTTAATATAAGAGTATGTGTCTAGTCTTACTGTGACTTGTACATTCAGCTGATATCTCTGGGGGGGGGTATTCTTTTCTGAAGGTAAACAGAGTAGGAGCGAATCTGTGGAAGAGTAGAGAAGAAGAAAAATAGGAGGAGTGGTTGGGAAAACTGATTCATGATGTAATATATGAGAGAAAAATAAATAAATAAATAAATAGGTATAAAATAATCTATGGGGGAAAAGTTTATAGTAGTCATCATTTAAGGATGTAATTAATATTTTTTAATATGAAAGAGGGAATCTTAATTGTATCTTCCAAGAACATGAAATATGATTTTTCTTGATACTTAGTGAACAAATGAGAGGAGGCAGAATGTATAGATGACTCAATAAAATGACCCAGTAGAGAATTGTGCAAAATGATAACTCGAAACTTGAAACTGTCTTTGCCATTTTTAGAAATATTGGAACGGGGATAATTTGACCCAGTATCTGAGTCAGGCAGAGATTTTTGAAGAAAAGTTAAGTTCAAAGGCAGAACCAAAGAAATGAGAAAGGAAAGAACAAAGAGTCCTATAGCAACTTGACTTCAGTGAAACTTATAATCTACTCCAAAGAATCATGAGTCCAAGGATTTCAGAATAAACAATTGATAAGTAGTTTATACTGTAGAGACATACTATAATCTGAAATAAAATATTGAGATGCTGATTCTATGCAAACTACCAGGGAAGAAAAGTAATTATCAATCTTACCCAGCTATGAACTTTTGATCTACAATAATGATTTGCCTGGCAATAAATAGTGACTTGTGCAAAAGTGGCATGAATGTCATGGAAGTAACCAACCACTTTCTGGATACAGTTAAACACATGGTGAAACTTATGTTTTGTATTTTTAACTGGGTCAAAATCCCATAACAGGCTAAGTAAATAGGCCATAGGAAGAACTCAATACTATATAACTTGATCAAGTGAACATAATGTTATTAAACCAGCTCCCCTACTTTATACCCTTTATACCCATAGGATTATAAATCTCTCAACTTCTAAAATCATAAATTCTATAAACTTGTAAACATAGAATTCAAACAATAATTATAAACATGTTATAACAACAGTTATAAACATGTTCATAGAACTCAGGGGGTTTAAATAAAACAACTAAACACCAAAATGAACTTAGAAAGGACAGGAATAAAGTTATCAAAGTCCAAATGCAGAGTTAAGGAAGACAATTCTGGATACTAACAAACAGGCCAGATATAGTACGTTCCTGAACAGCCAAAGCTTCACAGCAAGAAACTTAATCAAGAAGGGGTATAGAGAGGGAGAGAGCAAAGAGGGATGGAGGGAAACCAAACAAAGAAAAATAGTAAAGAAAACCCAAATGGAATAAAGTTGTGAAGGATAAAAATTACCCATATAATAATCCTCATGGAAGCCTTCAACAGAGATGAGGTAGAGGAATTATTAGATGATTCAAGCAAAGAAAATGACATTTTTTTAAAACATAAAAATGGAGCATGGAAGATACTGGGCTGCAATGAAAGGACAAAAATTCATAAATAATGAGTATACATGAAAAAATGTCATGAAAGGCATAGAAAATATTTTCAATAAAACAATAAATGAAAACTTCCTAAGTCTAGAGAGAGGGAAACATATTAAAATATAAGAAGCTTACAGAACACCAAATGAAAGGGCCAGAATAGAAAGTACCCACCACACATTAGAGTTAAAAGACTAAAAACAGAATAAAGAAAGGATAATGAAAGTAGCAAGATAGAGAGGCCAAGTCACACACACACACACAATGGTAAGCACATCAAAATAACAACTGATACATTAAAGATACAAAGTTCTTCGAAATATTTAAAGTTCTAAAAGAACACAACAGCTAATTCAGACTATTGTAACCAGCAAAACTTTCTTTCATAAGTTAATAAAAATAGAAATTCTCCATGATAAAAACAAACTTAAGATATATGACTGCTAAGTCAACTCTACAAAGTTTGGAAAGAAATACCTCAAACTGACAATAAAAATAAACACATCCTAGAGACTACAGAGGAAAAATAATAATAATAGAACAGTCAATTAAAAAAATCTAAGGAAAGAAAACAAAATCAACAGAAGTAAAATAAAAACCACATCCATCAATAATAACTCTGAATTTTACTTAATTCCCTAGTAAAAACAAGATAAAGTGACCGGTTTCTTTTTGCTGCCTCAAAGGAACACACTTCATTATTTCGGATAGACCCTATCTCAGAGTAAAAGAGAATATTTGTATTACTAGCATGGAATGGAAGTAAGAAACAATCAGGCAAATCTCTTCTAGCATAAGACAAAATTGACTTCTAGGACTTTTTAGAACATATAATGAAATGTCTTCATACCTTTAATATTACATTTTTAAATATATATATTCCAATGAGGTATACTGTATTTCATAAAACAAATATTAATAAATATAAATATTGTTATAAATATATTATAAATATATAAATATTATAAACATAAAATATATAGATATTTTTATATTTATGTATAAATATAAAAATTTTATATTAATAGATATAAATCCACAGGTCCACTCCAACACAGTTATGCTAGTTAACTTCAATATGTCACCAATATGTAATTCTGGTAAAAAAAAAAATTAAGCACAGACAGTCCATAAATCAAATGTATCAAACAGACAACTACAGAACACTCCACCCGAACTCTAGAAATTCACATTTTTCTCAGCAGTCAATGAACTTTTTCCAAAACAGATCATATATTAAAGAAAAATAACTCACAATAAACATAGAAAAATGATACTACATATTATATTCTAACAGTCAATCAAGAAAAATAACAGAAAATATAAAAAGTCATGGGATTAAAACCTGTCCTATTTAATGTTGCATAGAACACTAAGCCAGACTACATGGAGAATCTCTTGTACTATATGGAAGCATCACCTGTCAATAAAACGCTGTTGACATATTAGCTTAGACAGGAACTGTGGACGTGGAAGTTCCCAGATTTCTGGGAATAGAGTCAGGTGAGAAGGAGATTTGCCCCAGACACAGAAGACAGCAGTCAAATAAAACTGAGGACCAAGTAGCCAGCTATACACCATGACTTAGAATAGTATAAATGGGTAATTAAGTTATGAGGTAGCTGTGGAAGAAGCAATGCTTTAGACCTAGTCATTCATTCATGAAATGTTAAGTCTCAGAGTCATTATTTCTGGGAACAAGGTGAACAGGTGAGAAAACATAAAGTTACAGATGGCTTTAAGTATACCAGACACAACAGGAGTCACATAGAGACTGGCAGCATGCACAGGGCCTGGACAGGTCTGCACCAAATGGCGTCCCAGCACTTAGAAGAGAAATAGACATGACCCCCATCCCTAGTCTAGAAGTGATCTCAAACTGCCAAGTGCTCTTGAAGAAAAGGTCAGTTTTCACCAACGGAGTCTCCCTGGGTATACAAGCCACATGAAGGGCAGACCCCATGCCCAGCACAGATAGCCAACACAATGGTATTTGTAGATATGTTTTATTCCATAATTCTTAGTTTGGGCATCTTTTAACTTACCTGTATTATGCTTATGTATTATAGTTTTAAATCTTTTATTTTAACGTGTGTGTGTGAGCTCACACACAAACATATTCTAGTGCTTTTTCTGTTTTCATGTTTTCTATTTATCTGTTTGATTTATTTTATACTAGTTTATTTGTTCATTGCCCTGTTTGCCTTCTAAAGATAGAGAGAAGGCACTGAGTTGGATGGTTACGAAGGTGCAAAGTAGCTGGGGAAAAACAAGGGAGGGGAAATTGTGATTAGAATATGCTACATGAAAAAAAAATTTTCAGTAAAACTAAAGTAAAAATGTACCACTCAATGCTGTGTGAGGCTCTAAAGAAATAAAAAAATTCCTACAACTGAGTGAAAATTAAAATCAAATATATCGAAATCTATCAGACACAACAAAGGCAGTGCTAATAGTGCTTACAGTCCTAAGCACCTACATCTTAAAACCTAAGATCTCAAATAGCCTCTAATTTTGCAACCTCAGGGGCCAAGAATAAATCAAACCCAAAAGCAGTAGACATTGAGAAATAATTAAGATTAGGACATCAACTAACAAAATAAAAACAACAATAACAAAAAGGATTCATGAAATTACAAGTTGTTTCTTTGAAAAAGTAAATAGGAATGACAAACCCTTGGCCAAATTAGCAAAGATAGAAGACCCAAATTAACAAAACTATAAATGAAAAGGAAGACATTGCTTCAGATACTTAAATAAACACCATGACCAAAAATCACTTGGAGAGTTTTCTTCAGCTTGCTTTTCCAAATCACCATCCATCATGTAAGGCAGTCAGAACAAGTGCCCAGATACAGAAATTGAAGCAGAATCAATGGAAGAATTCTGCTTACTGACTTGCTGCCCAAGGTTTATTCAGTCTACTTTCTTATATGCCACAGCACCACCTGCTCATGGGTTGAACCATCTGAAAATGTGTATGTTGTATTCTTTTAGAAAGTCAAATATATTCAAGCACTTACGCTTTTAAAGCAATGCCCAATTATGAAGCCAGTGCTATCTTGATAGCCAAACCAAAGATACAATAAAAACAAACTACAGAACAAAATCCTGATGAACATAAAAAATTCTGAATGAAATACTTACAACCTGAATTCAAAAATTATGTCAGAAAAATCATGTATCATGATAAAGTTGGGCTTTTTTCCAGCAATGGAGAAATGGTTTAATAAATTAAATTCATCACATTAATGGACTAAAATACAAAAATCATATGGTCATCTCAATATATGGAGAAGATGCCTTTGACATAATCCAGTAAAACTTCATGATGACAGGGAGAAACAACTGATCAAGAAAGCATAACTCAAGATAATAAAAGATATATATGATGGATATACAGTCAGCATTATACTAATTGGATAAAAACTTAAGTCATTACCAATAAGACTGGAAATAAGACAAGGGTGTCTATTCTCCTTCTACCTACTTAACACAGCTGTTGAAAGCTAAAATAGAGAAATAAAACATGAGAAGGCAGTAAGCAAGATATAAATAATAAAAATAAAAATATATGTATTTGCAGATGATATGACCATATAAATAAGAAATCCCTAAAGCCTCCATAAAAAACAGAGCTTATTTTGAAATAAAGTTTCAGCAAAGTGGCAGGTTACAAAATCAACACAAAATATACAGTTTTATTATATATGAAAGCTAAAAATACTAGAAAAATAATCTGGGAAATAATCTTATTCACAGTACCCAGAAAATATTAAGATAACCATGGGATAAACTTAACCAAGGAAAGAAAGAGAGCTCTTCCATTAAAATTTTAAGACACTGATAAAAAGATATCCCATGACTGTAGATTTCAAGAATGAATCATGTTAAACAGCCATTCAACCAAACAGAATGTGCAGAATCAATATCATATGATCAAGATCCCATTGTTAACAGAAAAAAACCTTAATATTTATATTATATGGACACACACACACACAACTAGGCAAGGCAGTCTGAGCCATAAGAAGACTGCTAGAGACACTACCAGTTCTCACTTCATGTTGCACTACAGATTCAAGGTAATAAAAACACCATTGTACTGCCAAACACGCAGAAACATGTAAATACAACTGAATATCATCAACTGAATTTAAAAGCTGCCAGGAGCCAAACGCTTGAAATTACCTGTTGTTCTAAGAGAATCTCATGAAATTACCTGCTGTTGTAGAAAAACCTTACAAGGTTAAGAAAGGACATTCACTGTCTCAGATCCCAGGAACTCAAAAATGTCTGGCATTTCCTGGGAGCTGGTTATGACAGTGGGATATTCTTAGACAATGAGGAGTCAGTAGTGGGATAGCCTTAAGCAATGACCCTTGGCTAAACTTCCCATTTTGCTATGTCTTTATAAACTGCCACCTGAAATTAAAATTTGAGAGCTTGATCAAAACCCTTGACTTGCTCTCATTCTTTGTGTCTCTTGTTCCTTCATTCTTTTGCCCCCTCCCCTAGGGTCTCCTCGAATCCCCTGAAGGCCGGAGCAATTGGCGCTCAACTTTCAGACTTAGGTTGGGTCTGATGGAATGTTACTTCAACATGGATGTCCCTCAAGCATAAAGATCTATGCTTCACCTTGAATGCAAGAGAAGAGAGAAGATCCGTGCATTTGTGAGCATTCGTGAGCACCACAGAGCCTGTGAAGTTAAGGTAAGAAAAAGCAAAGCAATCATTGGGACAAGCATTAAGCAAACATGATTTACTCTTAAAGGGTTTCAAGGAGTCCCTCAAGACATAAGGAATAAAGGTTAAGAAAAAGGATCTTTAAAAAATTCTTTGATTTCACTGGTGATGTTTCCCCAAGAAGGGACTATTGACGAGAAAATGCTACACCTCCTAAGGAGGAGATGAAAAGTTAGACCTTGAAAATGAAAGGGGGAAAGGGTTTCAGAAAAGCAGTTGTCCTCTCTCCAGCCATGTTAGCAAAAGAGAAGGAAAAGGCTATTTTGGAGTCCTCCTAGAAGCAGGAGAACATCAGGAGATGTCCTGCTTTCCCTCTGGCTCCTACTGAAGAAATCCTTAGTTCTGCTTTCTCTGTCTATTGTCTGTCCTTGGCGTGCCAATCTGTCCACATGTGTCAATTGTCTGTCTTTGTTTCATTGTTCGAATGATTGTTGTTTTATGTTTCATGTTTAAAAGAAATAATGGTTAAAACTTTACCTGCTAGCTATCCACCCCTTGATTTAGTTTAACATAAACTGCTCTTAAAGGGGCCAGCAGCTTTTTGGGTTCTACGGTAAAGGAACTGATGGCTGTTTTTCCTAGAAAAAAATCTCTGTGACAATATTTATTGGGTTCAACAAGTGTCAGGGTGCTTTTCTCTTGAAATTACAGCTAGAAAAAGTAAGAAAATTTTGTTTGGATAAAATATATAATATGTGCATCTACTTCATTTTTGTTTCTTACTAGGTTTGAAAGTATAAAAATGTTCTCTATGTCTTGGTTATAGACTATTTGCCTGTAAGTTTTTGGGTAACAGAAAGTTGGCTTAACTGGTAACTCATGATTGCAGTCATTCAGAAACTAGACTTGTAAAAGATAGGATTTAAAACAATTTCTCTTTAACGAGATATTAAAAGCTGTACTACTATGCATTCATATGTAAGAACTGGCAGCCAAACTTTATGAGACAAAAGTAATGCACTTAATGTTGATTTTAGAGTAAATGGATTGTTTGCATTGTTAAAAATTGGTTTTGTTTCCCAAAATTATGGTTATAGTCTAATACTACAAAAAGAAACTTAAAAATATAGTTAGACTGCCAATGTTCCATTGGCTGTAGTTGGCAGTTCAATAGAGAGCTCAAGATTTTTGGTTCACCCGTGTTTATGGTCGAGAAGAGAGAGGATTGAGCAGGTGGAAATGACTGCAAGAGTAATAAGAGTTAAAAGCAGCTGTAGCACAGTACAGCCCTGCTGCCACTTTTACAGTGCTATTAGATACAGTGGTAGAGGCAAATTTAGGACCCCAAGATTGGAAAGGAGATCTCAATGGGAGTTTTATCTGGGATGAAACAAGGCCCTGATGGATTATTTCTTGAATTTTTGGATAGGCTGCTAAAAAGCGGCTGGAAAAAAATTTCAGAGACCTTCAGGCAGGAGTTCCTTTTGTTACACAATTGGTTTATAAGAATGCAAACTACAGTCCAAGCCATGCTTTCACAGTGCTGAGATGATAAGAAATGTTCTAAGTATATGGACATAGGTAATTTTAGGAAGGACTGTCCAAACAATAGAGGCATAAACAAACAGCAGAACCACTCCCCTGGAATCTGTCCTCAGTGCAGGAAGGATAATAATTGGGCCAGACCTCAGAAAATAGGCCCAGATTAAGAACATTTACATTTGAGTTAAGACAAGCTTAGAGTGGGCTCAGCAGAACCTTGTTTGACATTCCTTTTGTCATGGTCACTCTGACCAGCCCCTAGAAAGGTGTTTTACAGAATTTGTTTATTGCCTTGCTTCTTCCATGGGGAGGAAACTTCAGCCTCAGACCCAAAGACAACAGAGAGCTTATGGGCCAGGAATTATTATGCTGGAGAAACTAAAATTATGCCTGCTTCCCTCCATGACATTATAGCTATGCCTGCTAATAAAAGAATTGCCCAAAGAGTAAGAAAGGACAAGATTGGCCTCCAACTTGGCCTTTTATTATCTGATATCCTCACTCAGCTACAAGGGATTAGTTATTTAATTAATCCAAAAAAAAGTTCAAACTTAAGATTTATGAAACTTGTGGGGCATTACAGCCTACTCCAGCTGCCATTCCAGAAAATACATACAGAATTATTATAGATTTAGAAGTGTTTTTGTACCATTCCTTTACATCCTAATGAAGGTGGGAGGTTTGCATTCAGTGAGTTTGCTTGTAATTTTGGAGAGCTCATGAAGCAATATCATTGGAAAGTTTTGCCTCAAGGAATGGCTAATAGCCTTACATTATATAAAAATTTGTTGTTGCTTTAATACAAAAAGTTAAAAGTTTGAATCTTTCAGTGTATATTATTCATTGTATGGTATTTTATTAGCTGATCGCTCTGAAGGAGTTTTACTGCAAGCCTTTGCTCTCATACAACAAACTTTAAAATTTTGGGGATTGCTTGTTGCTCCAGAAAACATTCAAAGGCAGTGTCTTTTCAATATTTGAGACATCAGTTATATTACTAAACAAATTGTGGCACAGAAAATTCAATAAGAAAAGATAGTTTACTTACTTTAAATTATTTTCAAAAGCTTCTAGGAGATGCTAACTGGCTAAGACCTCACCTTAAGCTCACCACAGGAGGACCTTAAGCCTCTGCTTGATGTTCTCAAGGGGGATGCAAACCCTAATTCCCCTTGACAATTAACTGATGAAAGAGGAATAGCTTTGCAGAAAGTAGAGTAAGCTGTTAGTTATCAATAGATACATTATACAGACTGATCAATTGTTGGTTGTTTCACAGCAGTCCTTTGGCAAAAGGGACCATTAATGTGGATTCATCCTTCTTCAACTGCAAGTAAAGTTTGAACATCCTATTATGAAACTATTGCTGTGTTAATACAGAATTGTAGGTCAGGTTCATGAAAGTATTTTGAGAAAGAACTTAATAAAATATTCTTTATTCCAAACAGCAATTAAATTGGTTATTAAAGAATACTGATATTTGGCCTATTAAATGACCAACCTTTTAGACAAATTTGATAGCCATTATCCAGAAGACAAGTTGTTACAGTTTTCCTTTATGCATGTTTTTGTATTTCTTGAAAATTTACACATGCAGCCCATAGAAAATGTGTTTACTGTATTTACAGACGGCTCATCTAATGAGAAAGAGATAATGGTAATGTCCAGCTCCTTGCTTCCACTAAGGGCCATGTCTGGGTCTCATCTCTTACTGCAGTTGACGTCTGTGTCAATGGCCATGGACCAAGTTATAACCAAAGGCCAAAACAGTGGCTACAGCATGTAATTCAATTACTTGTGCTGAAGCAGGGGGAATCTCAAGAGAATGAACATGTGATCCAATTACATATACTGCTTTCAAAAGTTATCAAACTAGATGGAAGAGGACACTTCATATTCACCAAAGGAAAAATATACCAAGAGGAAGTCTCAATTCTGAACATCTATGCCCCAAATGCAGGACTCCCACATTCCTAAAAGAAACTTTACTAAAGCTCAAAATACACATTAAAACTCACACAACAATAGTGTGAGACTTTAACATCCCATGCTTACCAATGAATAGGACATTGAAACAGGAATTAACAATGCCATCGTGAAACTAACAGAAATTATGAACCAAATGGATTTAGCAAATAACTACAGAACATTTCACCCTCTCTCAAATAGAATATGTCTTCTTCTCAGCACCTCATTTTTTAGCTTCACCAAAATTGACCATATAATCAGCCACTAAACAAGCTTCAACAGATACACCAAAGTTGAAATAATCCCTTCCATTCTATCAAACCACCATGGACTAATGCTGAATTTCAACAACAATAAAAACAACAGAGGGCTCATATACTCAGAACTGAACAATTCTCTACTCATTGATAGCTTGGTAAGGGAAGAAATGAAAAACAACAAAGATTTTCTAGAACTCAATGAAAATAAAGGCACAGCATAACCAAACCTACAGGACACAATGAAAGCAGTAGTATGAGGAAAATTCAAAGCACTAAGTGCCTTCATAATGAAATTGGAAAGATCCAATACTGGCAACCTAACAACACACCGAAAGCTCTAGAGCAAAAGGAAACAAACACACCATAGAAGAGTAGATGGAAGGAAATAGTCAAACTCAGGGCTGAAATCAAATGAAACAAAGAGATAATACAAAGAGTCAATGAAACAAAGAGCTGAGTCTTTGAGAAAATTAACAAGATAGGAAAACCCTTAGCTAAACTAACTAAAAGACACAGAGACAGTATCAAAATTAATAAAATCAGAAATGAAAAGGAAGACATAAGAACAGAAAATGAGGAAATTCAAAAATCCATCAGATCTTATTACAGAAGCCTATACTCAACAAAACTGAAAAATCTAGACAGATAACACATACAAAAGTTAAACTGAAATAAGGTAAACTAGCTAAATAGTCCCATAACCCATCAATCAAAACCTCACAACAAAATAAAAAGCCTAGAGACAGATGGTTGTAGTGCAGAATTCAATCAGACCTTCAAAATATTCCACAAAATAAAAAAGGAAGAAACACTGCCTAATTCATTCTATGAAGCCACAGTTACTCTGATATCTAACCCACACAAAGACCCAACAAAGAAAGAGAACCTCAAACCAATTTTACTTATAAATATCGATGCAAAAATACTCAATAAAATTCTCACAAATTGAATCCAAGAACATATCAAAAAACATCATTCAGCACAATAAAGTAGGCTTCACCCAAGGATGTAGGGATGGTTCAATATACAAATATTCATCAATGTGATCCATTAAATAAACAAACTCAAAGGAAAAATGCATAATCATGTCATTAGATGCTGAAAAGGCCTTTAACAAAATACAATACCCTTTCATGTTAAAAGTCTTGAAGAGATCAGGAATTCGTGGCACATACCTAAATGATACATAATAAAAGCAATATACAGCAAACACCAAATTAAATAGAAAGAAACTTGAAGCAATCTCACTAAAATCAGAGACAAGAAAAGGCTGCCTACTCTCTGTCTATTCAATATAGTACTTGAAGTTCTAGCAAGAACAATTAGACACAAAAGGAAATTAGGGGGATAGAAATTAGAAAGAAAGAAAGAAATCAAGATATCATTATTCGAGGATGTTATGATAGTATACATAAGTGATCCCAAATATTCTCCTGAGAACTACACAGCTGACAAACAACTTCAGCAACGTGGCTGGATATGAAACTAATTCAAACAAATCAATATCTTTCCTTCATACAGATAAATGGGTTGAGAAAGAAATTAGGGAAATAATACCCTATATAATCACCATGAATAATAAACAATATCTTGGTGTAATTATAACCAAGAGAAAAAACTGTATGACAATAATTTCAAGTCCTTGAAGAAAGATATTAAAGAAGAACTCAGAAGACGGAAAGATTTCCCATGCTCATTGATCAGTAGGATAACATAGTGAAAATGTCAATCTTACCAAAACCGATCTACAGATTCAGTACAATTCCCATAAAAATTCCAACACAATTCTTCACAAACATGGAAAGAACAATTCTCAACTTCAAATGGAAAAATAAAAATCCCAGGATAGCAAAAATAGTTTTCAACAATAAAATAATTCTGGGGAAATCACCATCCCTGACCTCAAGCTGTACTATGGAGCAATAGTACTAAAAACTACATGGTATTGGCACAGAAATAGACAGGTTGATCTATGGAATACAATTGGAAACCCAGAAATAAACCCACACTCCTATGGACACTTGATATTTGGCAAAGAAGCGAAGATCAAACAGAGGGAAAGAAGTATCTTCAACAAATGGTGTTAGTCTAACTGGCCATCTACTTGTAGAAAAATGCAAACTGATTCAGATAGCATGAGGCCAGCACAAGACCATAAACAACAGAAACCAATATATCCTGACACCAACAGAACCCATTTATCCCACCACACCAAGCTCTGTATACCGTAACACACCTGAGAAGCAAGATTCCAACCTAAAATCCCATCTCATGGAGATGATACAGGACCTTAATGTTAATATTCTGTCTAAACTCCACCTCCACAGTTATCTGGCAACAGCCAGGTAGGCCTGTCCACTATAAAAGGGGCTGCTTGCTTCCTCCTCTCTCTCTTGTTCTCTTGCTCTCTTGCCTCTAGCTTCTCTCAGTTCCCTTGCCTCTTCCCCCTTCACTTTCCTCTCTCTCCACGTGGTCATGGCCGGCCTCCACTTCTTTTCTCTCTCTCTCCTCTTTCTCCACCATCTTCTCCCGTTTCTCTCCCCACCTTTGCCTTCTGCCCTGAATTAACTCCCTCCTCTTTGGAACCATTTGGTCTGGTGCTGTCTGTTCTAAGCTGTGCTCCAAAATCTAACACTTAAGGAGGGACATAACTCACTTAAGGAAATACAGAACACAGGTAAACAGGTAGAAGCCCTTAAAGAGGGAACGCATAAATCCCTTAAAGAAATACAAGAAAACGCAACAAAACCATTGAAGGAATTCAACAAAGCAGTCTAAAACCTAAAAGTGAAAGTACAAATGATAAAGCAAACACAAATGGATGCAACTCTGGAAACGGAAAACCTCGGAAAGAGGTCAGGAACTACAGACACAAGCATCAACAACAGAATACAAGAGACAGAAAGAATTTCAGGCGTAGAAGATACCTTAGAAGATACTGACACAATGGTCAAAGAAAATTCAAAAGAGAAAAAACTCCTAACCTAAAACATCCAGGAAATCCTGGACACAATGAAAAGACCAAGCAAAGAATAATAGGAATAGATGAGAGTGAAGATACCCAGCTCAAATGACCCGAAAATGTCTATAACAAAATCAATGAAGTAAACTTTCCCAACCTAAAGAAAGAGATGGCCATAAATGTAAAAGAAGCCTATAGAACACCAAATAAATGGGACCAGAAAAGAAAATCCTCTTGTCACATAATAATCAAAAAACTAGATGCACAGTACAAAGAAAGAATATTAAACTGTAAGAGAAAAAGGTCAAGTAATATATAAAGGCAAACCTATCAGGATTACAGTAGACTTCTCAACAGAACTATGAAAGCCAGAACAGCCTGGTCAGAGGTCATGTAGATCCAAAGAGAACACAAATGCCAACCCAGGCTTACTATAGCCTGCAAAACATTCAATCATCATAGATTAAGAAATCAAAATATACCATGATAAAACCAAATTTAAACAATATCTATCTACCAATCTAGCCCTACAGAAGATTCTAGAATGAAAACACCAACACAAACAGGGTACCTACACTAATGGAAAAAAAAAAACAAGATATTAATCATCACACAACAAAACCAAAAGGAGAGAATCACATACATGTAATGAGCCACCTACAACAACAAACATAACAGGAACAATCATCTGTCTTTAGTATCTCTCAATATCAATGGCTTAATTCCCCAATAAAAAGACACAGGTTAAGCAAATGGTCTCAAGAAACATGCTGGAGTAGGCATCCTAATATCCAATAAAATAGACTTTCAACCAAAAGTTATCAAGCGAGATGGAGAAGAACTCTTCATACTTATTTAAAGGGAAATCCATCAGGAGAAAGTCTCAGTTCTGAATATCTATGCCCAAATGCAAGGACACCCACATTTATAAAAGAAACTTCACTACAGCTCAAAACACACAATGATCTCCACACAATAATGTTGGGATACTTCAACACCCCACTCTCACCAATGGACAGGTCAGTGAAAGAGAAACTAAGCAGACACAGAGTGAAACTAATAGAGGTTATGAACCAAATGGATTTAACAGATATCTACAGAACATTCCACCCTAAAACAAAAGAATATACATTCTCAACACCTCATGGTACCTTTTCCAAAATTGACCATATAATCAGACACAAAACAAGTCTCAAAAGATACAAGAAGACTGACATAATTCCATGCATCCTATCAGATCACCACCGACTAAGGCTAGACTTCAATAACAATAAAAAACAACAGAAAACCCACATACTCATGGAAACTGAACAACTCTCTACTCAATGATAACTTGGTCAGAGAACAAATAAAGAAAGAAATTAAAAACTTTTTAGAATTCAATGAAAATGAAGGCACAATATACCCAAAGTTATGGCACACAATGACAGCAGTGCTAAGATGAAAATTCAGAGCACTATGTGTTCTCCTAAAGAAACAGGAGAGATCTTACACTAACAATTTAACAGCACACCTGAAAGCCCTAGAACATTAAGAAGCAAAGGCACCCAAGAGGAGGCAGGAAATAGTCAAACTCAGAGGTGAAATCAAAGAAAAAAAAAAAACAAAGAGAACAATACAAAGAATCAACAAATCCAAAAGCTAGTTCTTTCAGAGAATCAACAAAATAGATTAAACCAATAACCAAACTAACTAAAGGGCACAGAGACAGTATACAAATTAACAAAATCAGAAATGAAAAGGGAGATAAAACAGCAAAAGCTTAGAAAATTAAAAAAATCATCAGATCCTACTACAAGAGGCAATATTCAACAAAACTGGTAAATCTAGATGAAATGGATGATTTTCTAGAGAGATATCACATAGCAAATTTAAATCAAGAGCAGATAAACTATCTAAACAGGCCCATATTCCCTAAGAAAATAGAAGTCATTTAAAAAGTCCCAACCAAAAAATCCAAGGACCAGATGGCTTTAGTGCAGAATTCTACCAGACCTTCCAAGAAGAGATAATACCAACACTTCTCAAACTATTCCATAAAATAGAAACAGAAGAAACACTACCTAATTCATTCTGTTAAGCTACAATCACTCTGATACTTAAACAGCACAAAGACCCAACAAAGAAAGAGAACTTCAAACCAATTTCCCTTATGAATATAGATGCAAAAATACTCAATAAAATTCAGGAAACAGAATCTAAGAATGTATCAAAACAATCATTTACAATGATCAAGTAGGCTTCATTCGAGGGATGCAAGGTTGGTTTAATATACAAAAATCCATTAACGTAATCCACTATATAAACAAACTCAAAGAAAAAAAAATAACATGATCATCTCATTAGAAGCTGAATGAGAATTTACCAAAGCACAACACCCCTTCATGTTAAAAGTATTGGAGAGATCAGGAATTCAAGGCCCATACCTAAACATAATAAAGCAATATATAGCAAACAAAGAACCAATATCAAATAAATGGAGAGAAACTTGAAGTAATCCCATTTAAATCATGTACAAGGATGCCCACTCTCTCCATATCTATTCAGTGTAGTACTCAAGGTTCTAGCTAGAGCAGTAAGAGAACAAAAGGAGATCAAAGGGATACAAATTGGCAAAGAAGAAGTTCAAGGTATCATTATTTGCAGATGATATGATAGTATATATATATAAGTGACCCTCAAAATTCTACCAGAGAACTTCTACAGCTGATAAACAACTTCAGCATAGTGGCTGGATATAAAATTAACTCAAACAAGTCAGTAGCCTTCCTTTACACAAATAATAAATGGGCTGAGAAAGAAAATAGGGAAACAACATCCTTCACGATAGTCACAAATAATATAAAATATCTTGGAGTAACTCTTAACTAATCAAGTGAAAGATCTGTATGACAAGAACTTCAAGTCTCTCAAAAAAGAAATCAAAAAAGACCTCAGAAGATGGAAAAATCTTCTATGCGCATGGACTGGTGGGATTAACAAAGTAAAAATGGCCATCTTACCAAAATCAATCTACAGATTCAATACAATCCCCATCAAAATTTCAACACAATTCTCCAAAGACATGGAAAGTGCAAGTCTTAATTTCATGTGAAGAAACAACAACAACAACCAAAAAAAAAAAAACAAAAACAAGATAGCAAAAACAATTCTTAACAATAAAAAAAACTTCTAGGGGAATTATTATCCTGACCTCAAGAACAATAGTGATAAAAATGGCATGGTATTGGTACAAAGACAGACAGGTTGGTCAATAATGGAATAGAATTGAAAACCCAGAAATACACCCACACCCTTACAGACACTTGATCTTCGACAAAGAAGCCAAAATTATACAATGGAAAAATGAAAGCATCTTCAATAAACGGTGCTGATCTGACTGGCAGTTGGTGTATAGAAAAATGAAAATATATCCATATTTGTCACCTTGCACAAAGCTCAAGTTAAAGTAGATCAAGGACCTCCACATAAAACCAGATACACTGAATCTAATAAAAGAGAAAGTGGAAAAGAGCCTCGAACTCATGGGCCCAGGGAAGGGGAAATTTCCTAAACAGAACTCTAATAGTTCAAGCTCTAGGAGCAAGAATTGATAAATGGGACCTCATGAAACAGAAAAGCTTCTTTAAGGCAAAGTACATAGTCAATAAGATAAATCAGTAACCTACAGGTTGGGGAAAAAAAAAAACCTTCACTAACCCCACATCTGATAGAAGGCTAATATCCAAAATATATAAAGAACTCAAGAAGCTAACCTCCAAGACACCAAACAACCCAATAAAAAAAATAGGGTATAGAACTAAACAAAGAATTCACAACAGAGGAATGGCCAAGAAGCACTTAAAGAAATGTTCAAAGTCCTTAGTCATCAGGGAAATTAAAATGACTCTGAGATTCTACCTTACACCAATCAAAATGTCAAGGATCAAAAATTCAGGTGACAGCACATGTTGGCAAGAATTCGGAGAAAGAACAACACTTCTCCATTGCTGGTGGGATTTCAAACTAGTATAGCCACTCTGGAAATTAATATGAAGGTTCCTCAGAAAATTGGAAATAGATCTTCCTGAAGACCCAGCTATACCACTCATGGGCATACACCCAAAGATGCCCCATCATGCCACAAGGGCACATGCTCCACTATGTTCATAGAGGCCTTATTCGTGATAGCCAGAAGCTGGAAACAACACAGATGTCCCACAACAGAAGAATGGATACAAAAAAGTGGTACATTTATACAATGGAATATCATTCAGGTATTAAAATTGAAGAAATCATGAATTTGTAGGCAAATGGATGCAAGCAGAAAATATCCTGAGTAAGGTATCTCAGACCCAAAAGGACATGCGTGGTATGTACTCACTAATAAGTAGATATTAGCCCAAAAAATGTACAGAATACCCAGGACACAGTTCACAGAAGTCAAGAAGTTTAACAAGCCAAAGGGCACAAGTGAGGATGCTTCAATCCCACTTGAGAGGGAAAAGAAAGCAAAGGACAGAGGAAAGGAGGGAACTGAGTGAGAGAGGGGAGGTGGAGAGGGGGAACATGATCAGGTATTGGGGGGCCCTGAAGTAAAGCTCCAAGGGCCAGAAGAATGATATACAACCTCAGGAGGTGGGAGGACCCTCTTGAATGTACAAAGACATGGGAGGTGAGAGAATCTTAAGACTCAAAAGGAGGGACCTTAGATGAAATGCCCAACAGTGGGGAGAGGGAACTTATAGAATCTACCTCCAGTAGAAAGACTGGGGCATCAAGTGAAGGGATGGGATTGCCATTCCACAGTCAAAAACTTTGACCCAGAATTGTTCCTGTCTAAAAGAACTTCAAGGACAAAAATGGAGAAGAGACTGAGGGAAAGGAGGTCCAGTGACCGGCCCAAATTTGGAGCCATCTCCAAAGCCTGACACTATTACTGATGCTATGATGTACTTACAGACAGAAGCCTAGCATGGCTGCCCTCTGAGAGGCCCAACACGCAGCTGACTGAGACAGAAGCAGATACTTACACCCAACCAATGGTCTGAAGTCAGGGCCCCTGTGATTGCATTAAGGGAAAGGCTGGGAGAAGTGGAGGAGGAGGGTGATTCTATAAGAAGACTAGCAGTCTCAACTGACAGGGACCCTCAAGACCTCTCTGACACTGAGCCAAAAACAAGGCAGCATACACTAGCTGATCTGAGACCTCCGAAACATACACAGCAGAGGACTGCCTGGTCTGTTCTCAATGAGACAAGATGCACCTAACCCTTAAAGAGACTTGAGGCCCCAAGGAATGGGGAGGAATGGCGGGGTGTGGGGGGCTGTGGGAGATAGGACATCCTCTTGGAGATGAGGGAGAAGAAATGGGATGAGAAACTGTAGAAAAAGAATAAAGATAATAAAAAATAAATAAAAATGAAGACACCATGAATTTTGCAGGCAAATGGATGGAACTAGAAAATATCCTGAGTGAAGTAACCCAGAAACAAAAGGACATAAATGGTATGTACTCACTGATAAGTGGATATCAGCCAAAAAGTACAGAATATTCATGCTACAATCCACAGACCCTAAGAAGTTTAACAAAAAGGAAGGCCCAAATGCTTCAATTCCACTTAGAAATGGGAACAAAATAATTATGGAGGCAGAGGGAGGGAAGGACCTGAGTGGGAGATCGAGAGGCTGAGGGAAAATGGGGGGCAAGATCATATGAGAGGAACACAATAGAGGAGCCCAGAGGGCCAGGAGAATAAATGGAAATATTTAGTTGCCAGGAGTGAGGAACAGGGGGTGGAGGGAATCAAGAAAGTCCCAGAGACCTGGGATGTGAGAGGTCCCCAGGACTCAATGTGGCTGGCCTTAACCAAAATCCCCAACAATGGAGAGATGGAACCTGAAGAGACCACCTCTAGTAGATAGACAGGGTCCCCAGTAGAGGGATGGGGACTATGTCCCCAGTCATGCTTTGTATGATTTGCATGAGGTTTGGTAATCTTAAGAAGTTCCAAAAAGCTTTATGTAGGACCCATCAAGTTAAAAATCAATGTGAACTATTATGTTAAAATATGTTGACTAAAAGCTTATCACCAGGCAATAATTCCTGTACCTACATATGAGCTCACTGTAGGTTTTGTGTTTTTTTCCTTTATAAGCCCACCCTGAGAAATGACTGTTGTCACAGTTCAGATAATTTTGAGCTATGTCCCTGATCTTATCAGCATTGGGATATGTGTTCAATAAACCCTCCCTGCCTGAGATCAGTGATTGTGTAATATGTGTGGTGACACTCAAGACATCAATGTGAAAAGGAGAAACTTCTACATAAAAGGCAGGACTCAAGAATGACAGCAATGCAGTAGTCGATTCACAAAACTGATCTCTCCTACATGGGGACAACTCAACAAACTAGCTAAAAAAAATTGACAGATCATTTACAAGACTAGCAGACTGGAAAACCTTGATACTGGCATGGACATTTGCTGAAGGACAGATAATCAGAATTGCAGGATCATGGGATCAAATGATCTTCATAAGGACATTTAGACTGTTAGGTCTGTGAGATTGATAATTGTGTCAGTATTAAAAGTTAAACTGCATACAATTTTTAGCTTAAACAGAAAGGGGGAAGATGTAGAGAAATTTTAATCTAGCAATATGGCTGCTCTGGCAAGAGATCACATCCAAAGAGATGATTCAGACAGAATGCAGGAATGTTCTGGATTGCAGAATGATCTAGCTGGAATACAGACAAGCACTTACTACACCTTTAATCCCTAGTAATGAAGGTAAGGTTAGTTTGTAGAAGGAAGCAGCCATATTAGAAAGTTATGTCTAAATTAAGGGCAGACAAAGTGAGAAATTAGAAAAAGATTTGACAGAAAGGATCAGAGACAGGATACCTCCAACTCACATAGGAACAGCAAAGGAAAATATGCTACTTAAGAGTACTAAGAGAGAAAAATATAATGTGGGATATGGTGAGTGGTATGGGTGTATGGCAGTTTTACCAGGACAGTTTTACAGACACAGGTAACAGAGAAAACAAGGTAAATATAGGTGAAGACAAAAATAGCCAAAAACTAAAGAGAAGTCAAAAGTTAGAACATATTGCCAAAGTTAGTATGAGGGTGACAGAGTAATTTGGTCAGAAGTCAAGAAAAGCCAGATTGCATCAGTCAGCTAGGAAGATTAGACTGCACAAAGGCTAGAAGCTTCCAGGCATAGGCCTATGCATATTTATAACAGAAAAGGAAACACTCTAGGCTCAATCCAAGCCATGTATTTGCACAGCTTGGATATGGGTCTCATCTCATCACTTCATCTGAGGAAATAAAAGCAACATTTACATAAGCTCATACACACACAAATATTTATTAAAGGATGTTGAAAATTATAGATATGAGATATTTAAGGTAAATGTTATTTGAAGAGGAAATGGTTTTGGATAAGGATAAATTTTACACAGTAGTTTTATCTTAGGAAACAATAACTCTAAAATAAAAATAAAAAGAAATGGGATGAAATGAGAAACCTTATTACTAAATGACTACATCACAAAAAATATTTATAGAAGAAAACTGGAAGATGCTGCACAATGAATGAACTCATGTAGGAGGAGCTAAGGTGAGAGGAGTTAGGAAAGGAAGAGGAAAAGGAAGAGGAGGAGTTAGAGATGACATGTAGGAGCAATGGAGCCACACAGGTATCGGGAGCAGTCCTGGGTAATAACTTTTATTTAGGTTAGCTAATTGGGAAACAACTCTCTTCTAATGGGCATATTGTTATTGAGAATTATCAAACATATAATGCTTTTAATTAATCTTTAAGCATTAGAGTCTAATTTTCTTACTTGGCCCCTGTGGATGGCAGGCTGGTCTGGGCAATGCCCAGCCTTGCGGAGACATCATGGGAGATTGGCAGAGCCATCTCCCATGCTGGTGTCTCGAAGGTGGCAGGGCTGGTGTTTCTGGCTGGCTGGTTCTAGCTGCTGCAAATACATGGCCTCCGGCCGAGAAACATGGTGACTGAGCTAGGCAGAGCTGCTAGAGCTTTGATAGTCGGCTTGACCAGAGGCTGATTTTATTTAATTACTTCAACAAACTCACTACAGTGAAAGATCAGATATGTCCTCCCAAGGTCGAGCTTTTAAATTTTCGTTTTGGAGACTCAACAACAGATACAGAATAATTGCAGCCCAAAACAATTTTTAAAAAGCAAGAGTAATTCAAATAATAGACTTAGCCCTGGGAAAAAAAATTTTTTCCAGACAAGTAAGGGCCTACCTCTTTGATCAACAGAATCAAAAACCCAGAAATAAAACAAACCTATGGACAGCTGATTTTTGATAAAGAAGCCATAAATATACATTGAACAAAAGACAGCATCTTCAACAAATGGTGCTCTCCAAAGTAGATACTTCATGTAGAGAATTCAATTAGATCCACATTTATTACCTTGCAAAAAACTTAAGTGCAAATAGATCAATGACCACAACATAAGAGATACCCTGAATGTGAAAGAAGAGAAAGTAAAGAATATCCTTTACCTCATGGATATGGGGCTGTCTTGACATAACATCATTAGCACAGTAGTAAGACCAATAATTAATAAATATGTCCTCATGAAGCTCAAAAAAGCTGTATGACAAAGGATAAGGTCACTAAGGAAAGAAACAGTATGGAGAATGGGAAAAGACCTTTACCAGTTATACATCTGATAGAGGTATAATACCTAAAATATTAAAAAATCATAAAACACCTGAAGAGTAAAAGAATAAAACCCACAATTTTAAAAGTAGAGTACACGTCTTAAGCAGAGCTCTCTAAAGACATAACACAGGTGGCTGAGAAATAATTAAAGAAATGTTCAACATCCTTAGCCATCAGGAAAATGTAAATTAAAACTATTTTTAGATTTCATATTAACACAGTTAGAATGGACAAGATCAATAAAATGATGGTAGCACATGCTGACAATGATGCAGGAAAAGGGGAATACATACTCATTGCTAGTAGGACTGCAAACTGGTAGTTGCTATAGAAATCAGTGTGGCACTCCCATTGTAGTGCCACCTCAGCTAATTCTTGCTATGGGAAATACAATATTTCATTTTCTTTTTTCTGAATGAGGGCTTTTTTTCTAACAAATGATAAAATAAGTTCCCTTTCTAAACAAATATGCAATAAAAATATTCTAATATACCCTATGAATAATGATGCTACAAAAGACAGACATGTACTATTCCAGTCACATGTGCATTTACAGAGAAAGGATCAAGAAACCCACAATTCAAAAAGTAGTGTTTGTCAGTTGCTTCTATAACAACACAAAGAGCAAAACCAAGCTACTACTTTTCTTAATTTAGTACAAAAAAACCAAGTTTTTATACAAAAGGTCAACAACTCACTTTTACTCAAATGCTTTCCTGTCAAGGATAAAAAGGACTGATGTTTGCTGACAGCTGTCAGGGTATTGAGAGGCCTACACAATCCATACTGAAGATCTCAAAGTTGTAAAATCTCTTCAGAGTCCTGACAGCCTCAAGAGCACTGAAGAAAAGATTACTTACATTTTGACCTGTTTAATGACTTCCAAGTTCTCTTCAAACAAGAAAAGGGACTACCAAAGAGGTGAACTACAGTCAGA
Source organism: Grammomys surdaster (assembly GCF_004785775.1). Classification (NCBI taxonomy): domain Eukaryota; kingdom Metazoa; phylum Chordata; class Mammalia; order Rodentia; family Muridae; genus Grammomys; species Grammomys surdaster. Next base: position 17,282,425 of record NW_021604569.1, on the reverse strand, counting down.
GACACCCAGGCCAATTAACACCAGAGATAAGCAGATGGCAAGAGGCAAGCATAAGAACATAAGTGACAGATCACAATGTAATTCAGCACGATCAGAATCCAGTTCTTCCACCACAGCAAGCCCTGGATACCCGAACTCACCTGAAAGCAAGATAATGACCTAAAATCCCATCTCATGAAGATGATAGAGGCCTTTAAGGAGGATGCAAATAACTCCCTCAAAGAAGTATATGAAAACACACACAAACAGGTAGAAGCCCTTAAGGAGGAAACAAATTCCTTAGAAATACAGGAAAATACAATGAAGCATGTGAAGGAATTGAACAAAATAATACAAGATCTAAAAGTTGGAATAGAGACAACAAAGAAAATGCAAATGGAGGCAACCCTGGAGATGGACAATGTAGGAAAGAGGTCAGGAGCTGGAAATGCAAGCATCATCAACACAATAGAAGAGATAAAAGAGAGAATCTCGGGTGTAGAAGATATCATAGAAGATATTGACACTTCAGTCAAAAAATAAATAAAAAGTATAAAAAAGCTCCTAACCCAAAATATCCAGGAATTTCAGGACACAATGAAAAGATCAAACTTAAAAATGATAATAGAAGAGAGTGAAGAGTCCCAAATCAAGGGGCCAGAAAATATCTTCAACAAAATCATAGAAGAAAACTTCCCTAACCTATCGACAGTGACAGCCATAAACATACAAGAAGCCTATGAACACCAATTAGAATATACTAAAAAAGAAAATCTTTTTGTCACATAATAATCAAAATACTAAATGCAAAGAACAAAGAAAGAATATTAAAAGATGTAAGGGGAAAAGGCCAATTAACACGTAAAAGCTGACCTATCAGAATTACACCAGACTTCTTAACAGAGACACTAAAAGTCAGAAGATCCTGGACAGATGTCATCTAGATCCTACGGGAACACAGATACCAGCCCATGCTACTTTACCCAGCAAAACTCTCAATAACCATAGAAGATAAAACCAAGATATTTCATGACAAAACCTAGTTTAAACAATATCTTTCTACTAATGCATCCCTATACTGGAAGGAAAACTCCAACACAAGGAGGGTTAACTGCTTCCAAGAAAACACAAGTTAAATATCTCACAACAAACCCAAAAAGACAGAGTCTCACACACACATAATACTACCTCAAGCAACAAAAATAACAAGAACTAACAATCATCTGTCTCCAATATCTCTCAACATCAATGAAGGCAATTCCCCATAAAGACACAAACTAACAGATGAGATATGTAAACAGGATCTAGAATTTTCTTGCATACGAGAAAGACACCTCAGTGTCAAAGACAGATACTACCTTAGAGTAAAAGGATAGAAAACGTTCTCCAAGCAAATGGTCCCAAGAAACAAGCTGGAGTACCATTCTAGTAGCCAATAAAATAGACTGTCAACCAAAAGTTATCAAACTTGATAAGGAATGGCATTTCTTATTCAACAATAACAAAAAAAAATACACAAAGAAGAAGTCTCAATTCTGAACATTTCTGCCCCAAATGCAAGAATACACACATGCATAAAAAAAAAAACTTCACTGAAGAACAAAACACACATTAAACCTCACACACTATTGTGGGAAACTTCAACACACCACTCTCACCAATGGACAGGTCACTGAAAAAGAAACTAAACACAGACACAGGGAAACTAATAGAAGTTACAAAACAAATGGATTTAACAGAACATTTTACCTGCAAACAAGAGAATACACCTTCTTCTCAGCACCTCATGGAACCTTCTCCAAAACTGACCATACACAAACACAAAACAAGCCTCAACAGATACAAGAAAGTTGAAATAATCTGATGCATCCTATCAGAACACCACGGACTAAGGGTGGACTTCAATAAGAACAAAAACGGCATAAAGCCCACACACTCATGGAAACTGAACAACTCTCTGTTCAATGATAACTTTGTCAGAGAAGAAATAAAGAAAGAAATCAAAGACTTTATAGAATTCAATGAAAATGAAGACAGAGCCTACCCAAACTTATGGGACACAATGAAAGCAGTGTTAAAAGGAAAGAAAATGCATAGCACTAAGTGCATTCATAAAGAAATTGGAGAGGACACCGAGCTAGTCTGCTCCTATGAAGACACCATATCCTGAACCTTCCTCAAGCAGCATGTAAGAACCCTACCCAACAACCCTATGCCCCAGAGCTGCAACTGGGAGCCTGAGGCACTCAGGACACATCACCCAGCTAAACCCTCCCCCTCCAAAATACCACTCCCCTTTTGCTCCTCTCTCTGTCCTTTTGGTTGGGGCAAACACCTAACTGGTCTACTCCTATGAAGATACCATATCCTGAATCATCCCAGAGGAACCACTGCACTCAGAGCAGCAGGATTTCAGGATCCCAGAGGAAACCTGAGTCCCAGAAGCTCTTCAATCCAGGAGCTCAGGATCACAAGATCACAGAGGCAGGTGGACTTTGAGAAGTTCTGAAACAAGCAAGATAACTGGAAAGACAGGCTCCAATAAGAGACAGTGAGTGCAGCTAGCACCAGAGATAGCCAGATGCCAAAAGGCAAGCACAAGAACATAAGCAACAGAAACCAATGTTACCTGGCATCATCAAATCCAAGTTCTCCCACCAAAGAAAGTCCTGGATACCCATCACAATAGAAAAGCAGGATTCAGAATTAAAATTACTTCTCACAATGATGATAGAGGACTTTAAGGAGGACATAAACAACCCCCTTAAAGAAATACAGAAGAATACAGGTAAACAGGTAGAAGCCCTGGAAACACAAAAATCACTTAAAGAATTCCAAGAAAACACAACCAAACAGGTGAAGGAATTAAACAAAACCATCCAGGATCTAAAAATGGAAGTAGAAATAATAAAGAATTCTCAAAGGGAGACTACCCTGGAGATAGAAAACATAGAAAAGAAATAAAAAATCATAGACACAAGCATCACCAACAGAATACAAAAGACAGAAGAAAGAATCTCAGGTGCACAAGATACCATGGAAAACATTGACACAACTGTCAAAGAAAATGCAAAATGCAAAAAGCTTTTAACTTAAAACATCCAGGAAATCCAGGATACAATGAGAAGACCAAACCTAAGGATAACAGGTATAGATGAGTGAAGATTCCCAACTTAAAGGGCCAGTAAACATCTTCAACAAAATTATAGAGGAAAATTTTCCTAACCTAAAGAGATGCCCATGAACATACAAGGAAACTACAGAACTCCAAAAAGACTAGGCCAGAAAAGAAATTCCTCCTGTCACATAAGAATCAAAACAGCAAATGCACAAAACAAATAAAAAATACTAATAGCAGTAAGGGAAATAAGTCAAGTAAGATATAAAGGCAGACATATAAGATTACACCAGACTTCTCAACAGAGACTATAAAAGCCAGAAGATCCTGGACTGATATCATACAGACACTAAGAAAACACAAATGCGAGCCCAGACTACTATAACCAACAAACCTCTCAGACACTACAGATGAAAGAAACCAAGATATTTCATGACAAAACCAAATTTACACAATATTTTCCCAGAAATCCAGCCCTACAAAAGATAACAAATGGAAAACTCCAACACAAGGAGGGAAAATACATCCTAGAAAAAGCAGGAAAGTAATCTTCCAACAAACCCAAAAGAAGACAGCTACGCAAACATAATTCCACCTCTAAAGACAAAAATAACAGGAAGCAACAATCCCCTTTCCTTAATATCTCTTAACATCAATAGAATCAATTCCCCAATAAAAGGACATAGACTTATAGGCTTGATATGTAAACAGGACCCAGAATTTTGCTGCATACAGGAAATGCACCTCAGTGACAAAGACAGACACTACCTCAGAGTAAAAGGCTGGAAAACAATTTTCCAAGCAAATGGTCCCAGGAATCAAGCTAGAGTAGCCATTCTAATATGGAATAAAGTCAACTTTCAACCAAAAGTTATCAAAAAAGATAAGAAAGGACACTTCATACTCATCAAAGGAAGAATCTACCAAGATGAACTCTCAATTCTGAACATCTATGCACCAAATGCAACGACACCTACATTCATAAAAGAAACTTTACTAAAGCTCAAAGCATACATTGCACCTCACACAATAATAGTGAGAGATTTTAACACCCCACTCTGAGCAATGGACAGATCATGGAAACAGAAACTAAACAGAGGCACAATGAAATTAACAGAAGTTATGAACTAAATGGATTTAACAAATATCTATAAAACATTTCATCCTAAAACAAAAGAACATCAGCACCTCATGGTACCTTCTCCAAAACTGACCATATAATTGGTCACAACAGATACAAAACAGGCCTCAACAGATACAAAAAGATGGAAATAATCCCTTGCATCCGATCAGAACACCACGGAATAAGGCTGGTCTTCAATAATAACAGAGACAATGGAAAGCCCACATACACATGGAAACTGAACAACACTGTACTCAATGATAACTTGATCAAGGAAGAAATAAAGTAATTAAAGACTTTTTAGAATTTAATGAAAATGAAGACTCATCATACCAAAATCTATGAGATACAATGAAAGCAGTGCTAAGGGAAAAACACATTGCTCTAAGTGCCTACAAAAAGAAACTGGAGAGAGCATACACTAGCAACTTGACAGCACACATGAAAGCTCTAGAAAAAAAAGAAGCAAACACACCCAAGAGGAGTAGACTGTCAGGCTGTAGGACATCTTAGGTTGACGTGGGCCTGGAACCCTGAGACTGCAGGTGTTTGGCCATACCCCCAGAACCCAGCGCAGTCTAATCTCAAGTTAACCTGTGTGGTCAGTCACATAAAACACAGGTAGAGGGCATGACTAACAGGCCTCTGCCTTGAGAGATTTACATACTAATAAGGCCAGGGGCCTAGATAATTAAGTTATTCCTCCCTGGTCCCTCCTCCTTCCCACCCTCTATATAAGCCAGCTTTCCCCAGACTCTTGGGGGTGCACATGCACATTCAGATCCAACTGTCACAGCATGGACAATAAAACTTTCATCTCCTGGATTCCACGTGTCTTCTGGAACCTTGGACTGGTCCACAGGCAGGCCTGAGCCACCCCCCATACGTGAGTTCCCACCTCCCCACAGTAGACAGCAGAAAATAATCTAATTCAGGGCTGAAATCAACCAAGTAGAAACAAAAAAGAACTAAACAAAGTATCAATAAAACCAGGAGCTGGTTCTTTGAGAAAATTAACAAGATAGATGAACTCTTAGCCAGACTAACCAGAGAGCATAGAGACAATATCCAAATTAATAAAATTGGAACTGAAAAGACAAACTGAAGAAATTCAAAAAAATCATCAGATCCTACTACAAAAGCCTAAACTCAACAAAACTGGAAAATCTGGATGAAATGGACAATCTTCTATTAGATACCAGGTACCACTGTTAAATCAGGAGCAGATAAACCATCTAAACAGTCCCATAACCCCTAAAGAAATAGCAGCAGTCATTAAAAGTCTCGTCATCAAAAAACACCCAGGACCAGATGATTTTAGTGCAGAATTCTATCAGACCTTCAAAGAAGACCTAATACCAATTCTCTATGAACTATTCTACAAAATAGAAACAGAAGGAACACTACTTAATTCATTCTATGAAGCTACAACTACATTCATAGCTAAACCACACAAAGACAAAACAAAGAAAGAAAACTTCAGATCAATCTCCCTTATGAATATTGATGCAAGAATACTCAATAAAATTCTTGCAAAAAGAATCCAAGAACACATCAAAAGAATCATCCATCATGATCAAGTAGGTTTTATCCCAGAAATGCATGGATGGTTCAATATTCGGAAATCCATCAATGTAATCCATTATATAAACAAACTCAAAGAAATAAAGCATATGATCATCTCACTAGATGCTGAGAAAGCATTTCACAAAATTCAACATCCCATCATAGTAAAAATCTTAGAAAGATAAGGAATTCAAAGCCCATACCTAAAATAGTAAAAGCAATATACAGAAAGCCAGTAGTGAACATCAAACTAAATGGAGAGAAACTTGAAGCAATCCTACTAAAATCAGCAAAAAGACAAGGCTGCATACTCTCTCCCTATCTATTCAATATAGTGCCCAAAGTCCGAGCCAGAGCAATTAGACAACAAAAAGAAGTAAAAGGGATACAAATAAGAAAGGAAGAAGTCAAAATATCACTATTTGCAAATGACATGATAGTATCATTGTCTTTTCAGATTTAAATGACCTCAAAATTTCCACAAGAGAACTCCTAAACTTGATAAACAACTTCAGCAAAGTTGCTGGATATAAAATGAACTCAAACAGATCAGTAGCCTTTCTCTACTCAAAGGATAAGCAGGCTAAGAAAGAAATTAGGGAAATGACACCCTTCACAATAGTCACAAATAATGTAACACCTCAGTGTGAATCTAACCAAGCAAGTGAAAGATCTATGTGACAAGATCTTCAAGTCTCTAAAGAAAGAAATGAAGATCACAGAAAATGGAAAGATCTCCTATGCTCATGGATTGGCAGGGTTACTATAGTAAAAATGGCCATCTTGTCTAAAGCAATTTACAGATTTAATGCAATCTCCATCAAAATCTCAACTCAATTCTTCACAGAGTTAGAAAGAGAAATTCTCAAATTTATTTGGAATAACAAAAAACCCAAGAGAGTGAGAGCTATTCTCAACAATAAAAGCACTTCTGGGGGAATCACCATCCCTGACCTCAAGCTGTACTACAGAGCAACAGTGATAAAAACTGCATGGCATTGGTACAGAGACAGACAGGAAGATCAATGGAATAGAACTAAGGACCCAGAAATGAACTCACATATGCATCATGGTCACTTGATTTTTGACAAAGGAGCTAAAACCATCCAGTGGATAAAGGATAGCATTTTCAACAAATGGTGCTGGTTCAACCGGAGGGCAGCATGTAGAAGAATGCAAATCAATCCATTCTTATCTCCTTGTACAAAGCTCAAGTCCAAGTGGATAAAGGACCGTCACATAAAACCAGATACACTGAAACTAATAGAAGAGAAGGTGGGGAAGACCTTCAACTACCTGGGCCCAGGGGAGAAGTTCCTGAACAGAATACCAATGTCTTATGTTCTAAGATCAAGAATTGACAAATGGGACCTCATAAAATTGCAAAACTTTAAGGCAAAGGACACTGTCAATAGGACAAAATGTCAACCAACAGATTGGGAAAAGATCTTTACCAATCATACATCAGACAGATTGTATACATCCAATATATACAAAGAACTCAAGAAATTAGACTCCAGACAACCAAATAACCCTATTAAAAATGAGTACAGAGCTAAACAAAGAATTCTCAACTGAGGAAACTTGAATGGCCAAGAAGCACCTAAAAAAATGTTCAATATCCTAGTCATCAGGGAAATACAAATCAAAAAAACTCTGAGATTTCACCTCATACCAGTCAGAATGGCTAAGATCAAAAACTCAGGTGATAGTAGATGCTGGCAAGGATGTGGAAAAGAGGAACACTCCTCCTCCATTGTTGGTGGGATTGCAAGATGGTGAAACCACTTTGGAAATCAGTCTGGTGGTTCTTCAGAAAATTGGACAGCATTACCTGAGTACCCAGCTATACCACTCCTGGGCATATACCCAGAAGTTGCTCCAACGTATAACAAGGACATATGCCCCACTATGTTTATAGCAGCCTTATTTATAATGGCCAGAAACTGGAAAGAACACAGATGTCCTTCAACAGAAGAATTGATACAGAAAATGTGGTATATTTACACAGTGTAGTATTACTCAGCTATTAAAAACAATGAATTTGAGGAATTCTTAGGTAAATGGATGGAACTAGAAAATATCATCCTGAGTGAAGTAACCCAGTCACAAAAGAACACAAATGGTATGCACTCACTGATAATTGAATATTAGCCCAAAAGCTCACAATACCCAAGATACAATTCACAGACCACACGAAGCTCATGAAGAAGGAAGACCAAAGTGTGGGCGCTTCGGTCCTTCTTGAAGAGAGTAACAAAATATTCATGGGAGCAAATATGCTGACAAAGCGTGGGACAAAAACTGAAGGAGGGGTCGTCTAGAGGTCTGCCAGAGCCTGACATAAACAGAGGTGGATGCTCACAGCTAACCATTGAATTGACTATATAGGTTCCCAATGGAGGAGTGAGAGAGAAGACTGAAGGAGCAGAAAGGTTTTGTGGCCCCATGGGGAGATCAACAATACCAACCAACCAGAGCTGCCAAGGTCTAAACCACTAGCCTGGGAGTACATATGGAGGGACCCATGCCTCCAGATGTATATGTGGGTGAGGATGGCATTGTTGAGCATCGTGAGAGAGGAGGTCCTTGGTCCAGTGAAGGCTGGATGCCCCAGTTTAGGGGAATTTGAGGGTGGGGAGTTGTGCATAGGCGGGTGGGTGAGGGCACATCCTCATTCAAGTAGAAGGAGGAGGGATGGGATAGGAAGTTGCTGGGTTGGGGGGGATAGGAAAGGGGATCACATCTGAAATGTAAATAAAATATCCAATAAAAAAATTGGAGAGATATACTACAGAATCCTATACTCAACAAAACTGGAAAATTTAGATGAAATGACTTTCTAGAAAGATACCACATACCAAAGTTAAATCAAGATCAGTTATATTCTTTTTTTTTTTATAAATAATTTATTTATTTTTGAACATGAAATGCTTTTTTATACCATGTTTCACAAGGGGAGGGGGTAAGAGGGGCCAGATGGTGGAAAAGTACAAAATCTTCTTGGCCTGTGCCTTGAAACATGTCATGGTCTATACGGTACACTGCCTTGAATTATGATCTACCTGCTGTTCTTCAGAAGATATGGTACACTGCTTGAATTATGGTCTCCCTGCTATTCTTAAGATGATATGGTACACTGCTTTGAGTCTATCTGCAGTTGCTAAGCAGGATCTTGCAGTTGCCAAGCTTCAGAGGACATTGTGCAGGTGGGGAAAGGTGGGGGGTGAGGGTAAGGGCGAGGGTCCTGGCTTCTGGTATCTCCCCCTTCTCTGTTTAGTTAGAGAAGGCATCTTATGATCAATCCCAACTATGTGAATTTTGAATTTGGATGTCTAATTATGGGGGGGTCTTAGACAAGTTCACAACCCCAAAACACTGATGTGAGACGAGTCACATCTATGGTCGAAGGTTTTAGGCTGTCGACGATGGGCAACGTCAAGGGACTCCGATGTGGGTGAAAGGAGGGTGAGGGCCCTGTCTTAGGCCATGTAGGCTGCACCCACTCCCAGCACCACGCACTCCTTTTCGGCTGCATTGGGTGGGCCCCTGGGAAGTGGACCTACAATAATCCCGTCATTGGGCTAACTCACAGCCATCCTAGTCCCTTGTAAATGTTCAATTTACCAACCATTTGTCAGTTTGGGGTGTAATATTGTCATAAAGGAAGGCTCCCCAATGTTAGCGGCCATATCAAGGGCGGCCTTGGTTTAGGAAAAAGCCAATTTTTGTTGTGGTGATCAAGAGGCCAAGCTCTCTATCGAGAGAAACGGGGGCAAAGCCAGGCATACCAGGAACCCTTCTGGAGGGCGTGGAAGTCTAGCGGTCGACTGTAGGGGGGAGGCAGGGGAGCTGGCAGCTGTGTCAGTCTCCTGCAGAGTCACTTCTGGATCCTCTTCAATTTTCGGCTGATGGTAATGAACTTCAACCGTCTTCTTGATGGCAGCATCAACCTGGTTCCGTGGATGACAGGTCGCGGGTTTTGATCTCTGTCTCGCTTAATCTTGATGTCCTGCGCACATCCTCTCAATGAGGGTCCGTCCAGAGGGGTCCGTTCCTCGAGCCCCACGTCTGGGTGCCACTTGACCCGACTGGCAGGCCCTAGTTATTCGTGGGGGCGAGGAGGACTGCAACCTGCTATTCTTCAGAAGATATGGTACACTGCTTGAGTTATGGTCTCCTTGCTATTCTTCAGATGATATGGTATACTGCTTTGAGTCTATCTGCAGTTTCCAAGCAGGATCTTGCAGTTGCCAAGCTTCAGGGAACCTTGTGCAGCTGGGAAAAGGTAGGGGGTGAGGGTAAGGGCGAGGATCCTGACTTCTGGCCCATCTGGATTAGAACTTCTAATGGCAGGCATCACGGGTGATTCATTTTTGCCTGGAAAGAAAAAAGAAGGGGATTCTCAGGGAGATTTCTCTTCCCTGGATGTAAATTATTATTCATCGTATTTATGGTTGGGCCTGGCTTTGTGAGTGTATCTATTTTTTTTCATTAATATTTATGGTAGCCGGTTAGCTGTGCCTTCTGTGGTATTGGACAGGCATATCAGTCCTCGGCTCCATAAGGGAACTGGGTCTGGGGCATTCCCTTTACGGGTATGAGGGTCCTTCCCCATATCTGTGGCAAAGTTTTGTTGGTCTTGGTGGTGCCCGAGGTCACCAACATGGTCAGCAAGAGATTTGCCATGAGCTTTCAGCTTAAGAGAGAGAAAAGTGAACAAGGCATGATGGAGAGTATTTCTGGGTGGCTCCTTCTGAGGGGGTACCGTTCCCCCTCTTTTATTTTTAAAGCCAATTTTTCAGAGTTCTTGTAAAATCAGGGCTGAAGCGCCAACAGTTGCTCCTTCTACACTCAGAGAGTCATGAAGACCTTATTTAAGGATATATAAATCTATATTTATAATCTTTTGTCAAAGGACTTTTATAGTACCACTGACAATTAATCAGACTATATGATATATCGATTGGAAATAGCTTTTTCTACTTTTTGTGAGATTACCTCTCTTCTGTCAATTAACTGTTGAGGAAGTTAGGGTTTACCTCTCTCTTGAGAATATTGATCAGAGATTTAAGTTCTTTTGTGGAGAGCTTAAAATAGGATCTTAGCCAATTTGCAACTCCTAGAAACTTTTCAAAATTAATTTAAGATAAGTAAACTCCCTTTTTTAAAAAAATCCTTTATCTGTGTGGGTTTTTTATTGGGTATTATACGTATTTACCTTTCAATGTTATCTCCTTTCTCATTCTCCCCCAAGACCCTTTATCCCATACCCACTCCTCCTAATTTTTGTGATGGTGTGCTCCAAACATCCTCCCAGTCCCATCTCCCTGCTCTCGAATTCCAACACAGTAGGGGATCCAAACTTTCGGGGACCTTGGCCCTCCACTTTCACTGAAGTCTAACAAGGACACCCTCAATTCCCTATACAGGTGTGTGAGTCCCTCCCTTTGTGTTCTCTGGTTTAGACTTTGGGAGTTCTAGTTGAAACTTTTGATACTCCTTCTAGAAAGGACCAACGAATTCATACTTTGGTCTTCCTTCTTCTATGTGAGTTTTATGTGGTCTGTATGTAGGTTCTTAGACATTGTGAGCTTTTGGTCTAATATCCACTTATCAATGAGTGCATACCAAGTATGTTCTTTTGAGATTGGGTCATCTCACTCAAGATGATATTTTCCAGCTCCATCCATTTGCCTAGGAATTTTGTGAACTGATTGTTCTTAATAGCTGAGTAGTATTCCATTGTATAAATGTACCACATTTTCTGCATCCATTCTTCTGTCGAAGGGCATCTGGGTTCTTTCCAACTTCTGGCTATTATAAATAAGGCTGCTATGAACATGGTGGAGCATGTGTCCCTGTTGTATGGTGAAACTTCTTTTGGGTATATGCCCAGGAGTGGTATAGCTGGGTCCCCAGGTAACACTATGTTCAATTTTCTGAGATATCGCCATACTGCCTTCCATAGTGGTTGTACCAGTTTACAATCCCACCAACAGTGGAGGAGTGTTCCTCTTTCTCCACATCCTCGCCAACATGTGCTGTCACCTGTGTTTTTGATCTTAGCCATTCTGACTGGTGTAAGGTGGAATCTCAGTGTTGTTTTCATTTGCATTTCCCTGATGACTAGTGATCCTGAACACTTCTTTAGGTGCTTCTCAACCATTCGAACTTCCTCAGTTGAGAATTCTTTGTTCAGCTCTGTGCTCCATTTTTTAATAGGGTTCTTTGATTGTCTAGAGTCTAATTTCTTCAGTTCTTTGTATACCTTGGATATTAGCCCTTTATCAGATGTAGGGTCGGTGAAGATCTTTTCCCAATCTGTTGGTTGCCGCTCTGTCCTATTGACAGTGTCCTTTGCTTTACAGAAGCTTTGCAGCTTTATGAGGTCCCATTTGTCAATTTTTGTTCTTAGAGCACAGGCCATTGGTGTTCTGTTCAGGAACTTTTTCCCTGTGCCTATGTATTCCAGGCTTTTTCCCAGTTTCTCTTCTATTAGTTTCAGTGTGGCTGGTTTTAGGTGGAGGTCCTTAATCCATTTGGAATTGAGCTTTGTACAAGGAGATAAGTATGGATCAATTTGCTTTTTTCTACATGCTGACAACCAGTTGGACCAGCACCATTTGTTGAAAATGCTATCTTTTTTCCATTCGATGGTTTTAGCCCCTTTGTCAAAGATCAAGTGACCATAGGTATGGGGGTTCATTTCTGGGTCTTCTATTCTATTCCACTGATCCTCCTGCCTGTCTCTGTTCCAATACCATGCCGTTTTTATCACTATCGCTTTGTAGTACAGCTTGAAGTCAGGGATGGTGATTCCTCCAGAAGTTCTTTTATTGCTGAGAGTAGTTTTCGCAATCCTGGGTTTTTTGTTATTCCAAATAAATTTTAAGATTGCTCTTTCTATCTCTGAGAAGAATTGAGTGGGAATTTTGATGGGGATTGCATTAAATCTGTAGATGGCTTTTGGCAAAATAGCCATTTTTACTATATTAATCCTTCCAATCCATGAGCATGGGAGATCTTTCCATCTTCTAAGATCTGCTTCGATTTCTTTCTTCAGGGGAATGAAGTTCTTGTCATACAGGTCTTTTACTTGCTTGGTTAGGTTCACACCTAGGTATTTTATATTATCTGTGACTATTTTGAAGGGTGTCATTTCCATAATTTCTTTCTCAGCCAGTTTATCTTTTGAGTAGAGGAAGGCTACTGATTTGCTTGAGTTAATTTTATATCCAGCCACTTTGCTAAAGTTGTTTATCAGGTTTAGGAGTTCTCTGGTGGAAGTTTTGGGGTCACTTAAGTACACTATCATATCATCTGCAAATAGTGAGATTTTGACTTCTTCCTTTCCAATTTGTATCCCTTTGACCTCCTTGTGTTGCCTAATTGCTCTGGCTAGGACTTCCAATACTATATTAAATAAGTAGGGGGAGAGTGGGCAGCCTTGCCTAGTCCCTGATCTTAGTGGGATTGCTTCAAGTTTCTCTCCATTTAGTTTAATGCTGGCTACTGGTTTGCTGTATATTGCTTTTACTATGTTTAGGTATGGACCTTGAATTCCTGACCTTTCCAAGACTTTTATCATGAAGGGGTGTTGAATTTTGTCAAATGCTTTCTCAGCATCTAGTGAAATGATCATGTGGTTTTTTTCTTTGAGTTTGTTTATATAATGGATTACATTGATGGATTTCCGAATATTGAACCAACCCTGCATTCCTGGGATGAAGCCAACTTGATCATGATGGATAATTGTTTTGATGTGTTCTTGGATTCGGTTCGCTAGAATTTTATTGAGTAATTTTGAATCAATGTTCATAAGAGAGATCGGCCTGAAGTTCTCTTTCTTTGTTGGGTCTTTGTGTGGCTTAGGTATGAGTGTAATTGTGGCTTCAAAGAATGAGTTGGGTAATGTACCTTCTGTTTCTATTTTGTGGAATAGTTTAAAAAGAATTGGAATTAGGTCTTCCTTGAAGGTCTGATAGAATTCTGCACTAAAACCGTCTGGTCCCGGGCTTTTCTTTGTAGGGAGACTTTTAATGGCTGCTTCTATTTCTTTTGGGGTTATGGGATTGTTTAGATGGTTTATCTGGTCCTGATTTAACATTGGTAACTGGTATTTGTCTAGGAAATTGTCCATTTCATCCAAATTTTCCAATTTTGTTGAATATAGGCTTTTGTAGTAGGATCTGATGATTTTTTTAATTTCCTCAGTTTCTGTTGTTATGTCACCCTTTTCATTTCTGATTTTATTAATTTGGATACTGTCTCTCTGCCCTCTGATTAGTCTAGCTAAGGGTTTATCTATCTTGTTGATTTTCTCAAAGAACCAGCTCCTAGTTTTATTGATTCTTTGGATAGTTCTTTTTGTTTCTATTTGGTTGATTTCAGCCCTGAGTTTGATTATTTCCTGCCGTCTACTCCTCTTGGGTGTATTAGCTTCTTTTTGTTCTAGGTCTTTCAGGTGCTCTGTCACGCTGTTAGTGTATGCTCCCTCCAGTTTCTTTTTGTAGGCACTTAGAGCTATGAATTTTCCTCTTAGCACTGCTTTCATTGTATCCCATAGATTTTGGTATGATGTGTCATCATTTTCATTAAATTCTAAAAAGTTTTTAATTTCCTTCTTTATTTCTTCCCTTACCTGATTATCAAGGAGTAGGGTGTTGTTCAATTTCCATATGAATGTGGGCTTTCCATTCTCTTTGTCATTTTTGAAGACCAGCCTTAGACCATGGTGATCTGACAGGATGCAGGGAATTATTTCAATTTTCTTATATCTGTTGAGGCCTGTCTTGTGCCCAATTATATGGTCTATTTTGGAGAAGGTACCATGAGGTGCTGAGAAAAAGGTATATTCTTTTGCTTTAGGGTGAAATGTTCTATAGATATCTGTTAAGTCCATTTGGTTCATAACTTCTGTGAGTTTTACTGTATCTCTATTTAGTTTCTGTTTCCATGATTTATCCATTGCTGAGAGTGGGGTGTTGAAGTCTCCCACTATTATTATGTGAGGTGCAATGTGTGTTTTGAGCTTTAGTAAGGTTTCTTTTATGTAAGTCGACGCTCTTGTATTTGGCGCATAGATATTCAGAATTGAGAGTTCATGTTGGTTGACTTTTCCTTTGACAAGTATGAAATGCCCTTCCTTATCCTTTTTGATAGTTTTAAGTTGAAAGTCGATTTTATTCGATATTAGGATGGCTACTCCCGCTTGTTTCTTAGGACCATTTGCTTGAAAAATTGT
>NW_021604569.1:17247293-17257392 GCF_004785775.1 Grammomys surdaster | reverse complement strand
CACTACCTTAGAGTAAAAGGTTGGAAAACAATTTTTCAAGCAAATGGCACTAAGAAACAAGCGGGAGTAGCCATTCTAATATCGAATAAAATCAACTTTCAACTTAAAACTATCAAAAAGACCTACTCCACAGGTAAAAACCCATATCTGATACCATAAATCTCACCCTACAATATTTTTTCCATTTTATGTTTTATGGCCTTTGGAGGTACTAATTGGCTTTAGTCAATTTTAAATGCATTTCTGTATCTTGTTTAGTATTCTTGTGCTTATGGTAGTTTGCTTTCATGGTCTCAGTTGCACTGGGGTTAAACTTCAAGGGTAGACTGAGTTATTTCAGTAACTGAGTAATAACCTCAGTAGACTGGTTATTAAGATACATAGATAAAACCAGAAGTGAGAGACAAATTAATACATTAGCAAATGGCAATAGAGAAATACAAGATACATGAAAATGAAAAGCAACACATCTCTTTCAAAAGGTCATAAGCCCTAAAGAAATAAATTCAAAAATACTGAAATGGGTAAAATGACAAATGAAGATTTTAAAGGTTTATTTATAAAAATGGTCAGTGATTTAAAAAATGATACAAACAAGCAATGAATTAAAGTACAGAAATCAGTTTAGGACTTGAAGAAAGTCAAGAGCATAGATAACAAAGTCAGCAATATAACTTGAGATTTGGGAAAATAAAACAAATAGAAATATTGAAAATAAAAAATAAACAAGGTCCATATTAAGATTCCCCATGGAGAGGAAACATAAGAATTTAAAGAATGAAAAGGTAGGAGGAGGAACTGTTACATCCAGACATCAGCAAAAATAAATAAATAAGCAAGCAAGCAAGCATGAATGCATGCCTAAAATCTCCACCAACTCTGGGATAAAATCTAAAGACCAACCTAAAAACCCATGTAACAGTAGGAAGAGCAGAGACTAAAAGGAAAAACCTAAATGTATACAAAATCTATCCAATGTTAAGTATAGAGAAAATTTCCTTAAATATCAGGGGTTGGGAAGAACTGACAAGAAAACAATAGGCATTAGAATTTAAATACACATTATCAATCCACAAAAGAATATAATCAAAATGTCAAAATTTCCTAAAAGAAGAAACTATAAGAGAAAAATAGCAAGTCACTTAAAAAGTTAAACATAATTATCAAACCTCTTAACATATAATACCAAAAATCCAAGAAAGAATGAAATGATTTATTTCAAACTTTAAACTTGAAATACTATCAACCAAGATTGCTATATCCAACAATTACCTTTTGAAAGTAGCAGAGAAATAATGACATTTCTGAGAAAATTGAAGCTATATATGATCATCAAGCCAGTACTACAGAAGAAACAAAACATTAAACATAGAAACCATGAAATTTTCAATTGTAAGATCACAAGAAAGAATATATTCACAAGAGTATTGGATAAAATGAGAAGAACTCGGAAAGAATCCAGCACACCAAACTGAGTCAACAGCAAACACTCACACAAACTGGGCAGAGAAGGCTGGAGAGATGCTTCAAGGTAAGGAGCACTTGCTACTCTTGCAGAGGGCCTGGATTCAATTTGCAGTACTATAGCTCACGACCACCAGTAACTACAGGTCTACGGATTCTGACACCCTTGATTTCTACAGGCACACATGGTATACATACATACATACATACATACATACATACATACATACATACATAAATACAAGCAGAGCACGTGTACACAAAAAATAACATACTTTTAAAATATATGGAAAAAAAGAAAAGACTATTAATACAACCAACCATAAGAACAGCCAATAAAATAATACAGATGAGCAAGAGTCTTCATTAGTCTTCCCTCTACAATTAAAAGATAGACATGAAACAACTCAAATTTTAAAAAGATTCTATCTGTTGTCTAAACACACACACACACACATACATGCATACTTTGCTGGTCAAAACTAAACACAAGGTGTTTGAAGGGATGAAAGTTAATAACCAGGCAAAAGGAAGTAGAAAGCAAGCCAATGTAGCTGCTTGATCTCTGATAAAGTAGACTTTCAGACAACATAAGAAAAGCTAAAGAAAGTCATTACATAGTAATGGAGGGTAAAAATCCAACAAGAATATATATGATCTGTGAATACGCATGTACTGAATGGTTTTTACAAAGTAATCACTAGTGGATATAAAAGAACAATAGGTAGATAAAGTAATGGTGACTATTTTGAAAATATTAATCCTAGCAATTGATGTGCATAGAAATCTATACATCTTCTGCTACCTTCTTTCTGATTGGATTTAAAGTCCACTCCACAGGAGGAACACTCTGCCTGCTACTCTAAATCCAGCTGAAAGTCCACGGGAAAGTAGCTCATAGGTCAGGAGGATCTATTATGATTATTTTGCTAAATGGACATAGTATAAAGTTACGTGAGTACTTTACTGTATACCCATGTTAGTACAGCCCATAATCCTCGTGGTAAGGCTTCCTTGTACTGACTAGGGACAATAATTAATACAGATTCAGAACTGGTCACAGTACAGAGAATATCTGTGGCATTCTCATCCATAAACGGAACACCTATACCAACACTCTCCCCACAAGACTGAAGGTACAAGAGAAGAGATTATAGAAAGATTTTTACTATTTTTCTTTGTTCTGTGCATTTAGTGTTTTGATTATTATGTGACGAGAGGATTTTCTTTTTTGGTACAACCTATTTGGTGTTCTGTAGGCTTCTTGTACATTTATGACCATCTCTTTTTTAAGTTAGAGGATTTTCTTCTGATTTTGTTGAAGATGTTTTCTGGCTCCTTGAGGTGGGAATCTTTACCCGTTTTTATTCTTATTATTCTTAGGTTTGATATTTTCATTGTGTTCTAAATTTCCTGGGTATTTTGGTTTAGGAGCTTTTTACACTTTTTATTTTCCTTGACCAATGTATCAATATCTTCTATGGTATCTTCTATGCCTGAAATTCTTCTGTCTCTTGTATTCTGTTGGTGATGCTTGCATCTGTAGCTCCCGACCTCATTCCAACATTGTTCATCTTCAGGATTTCCTCCATTTGTGTTTTCTTTATTGTTTCTATTTCCATTTTTTTTTTGGTCTTGTACCATTTTGTTCAATTATTTCACCTGTTTCATTGTATTTTTCCCATATTTCTTTAAGAGATTTATTTGTTTCCTCTTTAAGGGATTCTACCTGTTTGCCTGTGTTTTCATGTATTTCTTTGAAGGAGTTATTTGTATCCTCCTTAAAGGCCTCTATCATCTTAATGAGATGGGATTTTTTTAGGTCATTATCTTGCTTTTGCAGGTGTGTTAGGGTATCTAGGGTGTGCTGTGTTGGGAAAACTGGGTTCTGATGATGTCAAATTCCACTGGGTTCTATTGCTAAAGATCTTTTACTTGCCTCTTGTCATCTAGTTATTACTGGTGTTAACTGACCTGGGTGTCTCTGACTGGAGATGAACTCCTTGGAGACAGGTAGACCTGGGTTAAAGCTAGTCTCCTGGGAGACAGGCAGTGCTATTTCTGGTTAGAGTGGATCTCCTGTGTCTCTGGTTAGAGCAGGCTGTGCCTGGTTACTGAGAATCTCCTGGGAGACACACAGCCTGTGTCCTAGTTACTATAGACCTCCTGGGAGGCAGACAGGCTATAGTGTGCGGAAGGTATTGACCATTGATCTGTCCTAGGTAGAGGAGCAGATGGGAAGGAAGATGGAGCTCAGCAGAGCAGGTAGGCTCTGTGTCAGCTGGGTTCTGTGGGTGTCTCAGCTGGCATGGGTATTTGGGCAAGCAATGAGGACTGTGGAAAAGCAATATCTTTGGAAATGTCAGGGCCACTACATTCATGAACTCAAAGCAGCTAAGACTTACTGTACAAGATCAAGCCAGTCAATATCCCAGGTTGGATGAAGGAGGAGGGCATGAGCCCCACTCCTAAGAAGCTATTGAATAATGATGACTGCTAGCAGAAAGTGAGTTTTCTTTAGGTGTGTGACCTTTCTTGTTCCAGTGGAAGGCCCCACACATATATGCATGTGACAACACTCATTAAACTCAGTGGGTTGAAAATGAAGGAAAATAGAACATAAAGTAGGGAGTGGTACATGGGAGCAATCTGGGAAGAGTTAGAATTACTCTCTAAAACTGAAAGCTCATGGCAAATCTGCTGCTGACTGCCTCTGGCACCACCAAGACCAACAAAACTTTGCCACAGATATGGGGAAGGACCCTCTTACCCTTAAAGGGAATGGCCCAGACCCAGTTCCCTTATGGGGCCGAGGACTGATATGCCTGTCTGATACAACAGAAGGCACAGCTAACCGGCTACCAAGAAGATTAATGGAAAAAATAGATACCCCCACAAAGCCAGGCCCAACCATAAATATGATGAATAACAATTTATATCCAGGGAAGAGAAACCTCCCTGAGAATCTCCTTCTTTTTCCTTTCCAGGTAAAAATGAATCACCCGTGATATCTGCGATTAGAAGTTCTAATCCAGAAGCTGGCCTCCGAACTTATACTGCTCAAACCTTTGAAGGGCCACTGACAAGAACATCAAACAGCTAGAGATTGAAATCACTAATCTGAAGAAATCCCTCGTTTCGCCATCTGAAGAGACCTCGTAAAATCGCAAAGATCCCTATTGGACTTGATTTACTCTAGTACAATAGAAAAGGCTATGTACAGCTCTTGACTGTGTACAGCCCTTAAAGAAGAAAGTTGCCTTTACATAGACAAGACAAGGAGGGTTAAAAAGAGCATGAAATAGGTAGTGAAGGCCCTAAGAAAAATCAGAGAGAGAAAGAGACAGATGAATGCTGGTACAAGAATTGATTTGCAGCCTCTCCAAGGCTGTCAACCCTATTTCCTTCCATCTTGGGACCATTATTTGGGTTCTTTTTGCTTTTTTCTGCTGGTCCCTGGCTCTCAAATAGGCGGACTAACTCTGTGATACAACAGATAAATAATTTGGTAGCAAAACCTACTCAGATACATTATCATAAGTTAGCTATGGAGGACCACGAGACTCAAGATGAGGTTGTTACTTTATACAGGGTGTTTCCAAAACCCATCTCCACCCAACCTAAAAGGGGGGACTTCTGCCCCTAGACCAAGCAGAGAGGGGCCACCCAGAACCCCCTCTGACAGGCAATCTGAATTCTTGCTTAGGCTGCGAGGCTAAGCACTGCAAGGGAATATCAATAAAAGATAAAAATATCTGGGTTCCCTGAGGGACAAGCCTGACTGCATAGGGGTTGATGTCAAAAGTATCCCCTCTCCAGGAAAAAGACATCGGGATGGGTATGGCCCTCATGCCTCACTGGACAACGACAGGGGGACTGGAGCCATTACAAGGTCCCCTTCTAATACTGGAGATCAGGCCTCTATCCTTGCCTTTGCAAGTTTAGAATTGCCACAGTCCTTCTATACTTAGAGAAGGGAGGAGATGTCAGGCGCAGCCCTGCTTACACACTGTAGGCCTAAAATCAGCCATAGGCCTAAAATCAGCAATAGGCCTATCATACATGTATACTAACAACAAGTCTTGGGTCTCAGTGGAAAAACACTGAAACAGATGGCTATAAGCTAATGTCAACGGGCAGCTTTTGTGGAAATTTATAAGCCTGAGTGGTCATGGACCTTGTAAATAGGTAGCCTTGGCAGACAATACCAGCTTAGATGGGGACAAGCGAGTCATAGGCAGAGTCATGGTGACTTGTCCCCTGAACCTTCACCCAGCAAATACCCGGTTCTGAAGATATCTGTATTCCCCCTGAGCACCCACACTCCTGTGTCATTCCCTTCCCCACGTCCTGCCTTTCTGTGTTTATACCCCTGTGTGAATTAATTATGATTTGAGAAAAAATTAAAAAAAAATAAAAAATAAAATAAAATAAAAGAATTAGGGACTGGGAGTTAACATGGTCAAAATACATTGTAAGCATACAGAGAGTCTCAAAGAATAAGTAAAACTATTTTAAAAAATACATAAAGAGCTAAGTATGAAGAAATACACTAGGAATCCCAGAATTCAGGAGGGTTATGCAAGACAACTTGCCATGAATTCAAAGCCATCTTCCACTACAATGTGAGATCTCGTCTCAAATCACCAAAAAACAAACATCATCAATAAAACTACAGGAGATTCCATTCCATCTCACTCAAGTCAGAATGGCTATAATAAAAAATGACCATTAATAGGAGTGACAACTGTCTATTTATGTCTAATCTTGTATAAAGCTCTGTGAAATTTTGTAATATAGCACTGAATAATGCATTCTACATTTAGAGTAACAGTGGGGAAGGCATGGGGAACATAAATGTGGTTAGAAAAAGGCATCACCAAAATCCAGTTTGGAGCCATTACTAAAATGGCAAATATATGACACAAAGAAAGAAATGTATATAAATATGAAAAGCTAAATAAATCATGAGATTATGCCAATAACAATATCCGTACCAGTGGCATTGTACTATATGTCTATACCTTACTGTTCTTATAAAATAAACTTTAAGTCAAAATTACTTTGGTAATTTCAAACTAAAACACTCAAAGTATTCATACTGAATTCAACTAGCAGTTTTAAAATAATATAACACACATTACATAGAACAGAGTATATGAAAGTCAGAAAATCCTTAACAAGGCTAACAAATACAATAAAGCTATGTGTTTCCTAAAAAATAAAATCAGAAAATGAACTGGTCAAAATTTAACAGCCACTTATCGCATAGTCCAGTAAACGAAGAGTAGAAGAAAACCTTACTCTACTAAAGTTAAAATCTAAAGTTGCCATCACACTTGTCTTGAGAAGACAAAATGCTTTTAGTCTAGGGACAAAACCTCGCTAGTCTCGTCATAGCTACTCACTTTTGTACTGACTCTAGAAATTCAAATTAGATAAGATAAATGAGTTAAGACTTAAGATAAAACCTTGTATCTGTGCATGACATGATGACTATACAAAAAGACTAAATATCCATGAGATAACTGTTGCAACAAGTGAGTCTAGAAAAGCTGCATTATTTAAGGCTAATAGTCAAACACAGGTGAAAACTAAATGGACTAAATAAATTGCAGTCATGATATCTTCTTAATATAAATTAGTCATGTGAAATAAATCCAAATAAATGAAATCATTCTTTATATAACCACTTATACAATGTTATATTTGAAGTGTTTGTCAAGTATCAATTACACTAATTTCTTATTTTGTGGTAGGTGAAGTTTTATGTCACTGTTGAAATCCCTGTGGCTCTATGTATTTTATACATGGCTAACACAAAGACTAAAATGAATCCTTAAACAATGATCATTTCCATTCAATTCTTTTCCACCAGCACAGAACATACCTTAGATAATCTTTTGGAAGCTTCACAACTATGGTCTGTACATGGCTTGGATCCTTTTTCAGTGTCTATAGATGCAACTGAGAAAATATATTATATTTTATATTTATTCTTACATACCCTATCAAAATATTTAAATTATGAAAAATGAAACATTATTTGTCAAGAATGACTATTCCATTATTAAGTCTGGAATTTTTCTAATACTAATATCTCAGCAAAATTCTAAGCCAAGTATTTGTTGTATATAAATTAGGAAAACCTCATTTCTACAATAATCTTATAAATTAAGTTTCTCAGTAACTGATGCTGAGATATTTACATTTTGTATTATTTAACAACAGAATTACTTCAAATCTTACAAAGTATATTTTAACTCTGTATACAAATCATTATTTATTTACCAACCTCTCTTTTTATCTATTTGATTTCACTATACTAACCTAATGCTTATTGTGCAGACTAAAAAGAGAAAGATAAACTGTAACAACAACACTGGAAATTCAATGAGATTTGAACTAAAGCTGTGGCCACTTTTAATCAATAAAATAAGTATTTTCATGCATACCAGCACATATACATTTATGTCCATATAGGAATAACTACATGCAAAATATAATTCTATTTATTTACAATAAATACTTGAGCATCAGGAAAACTCAACGGACATAGCAATATTGGACAGATGACTATCTCTGCAAGGTCTTGGGGAAACTCCTGCTGTCCTGAGACATCAAGCTCAAACACAGGGTAAGCAACAGGCACTTCAAGGATTTCCAATAACCAATACCTACAGAGTATAATGTCAATATTATAACCAAATGCCTTTGTTAAATCCAAGAATTAATAAAAAAACATACGAAAATGAAACCTGTTACTTGAAGCCCCAGATCTCTAACTAATTCAGAAACATACTGTTTAATATAAGACTTCTACCTTACACTCTACAAAAAAAACAAAAAGCAAAAACAAAACAAAAAATGCTTAAACTTTGTCATTATTTACAACTAAAAGAATACAATAAAAACTGTAAGCACTTCAGTTTCCTATTTAAAATTACTTGTAAAATGGCCAATAGTAATCTTGATGATTTTCCCATTAATGCTACATACATCCTTTTAGCCATTCAAGTATTTTCCCATTCAGAACTATTTAGTCATTCGGACTATTTTCAAACAAACCCTAGGTCATTTGAATATATAATATTAATCACCTCAATTTCCCACAATCTTCCAAATAACTTTGCATGGAGCTGTTTAATTGTCTATGCATTTAATAATTCTGATGTCTCTGAGAAGCCATAGTTTAACCTGACATAGAAAACACTAGGCTAATGTACAAAAACTCTGAGAACAATTTTTAATATGCTCAAAGAGCTGAATGAAATAATGGACAAAGAACTAAAGAAAACAGAACACGTTGCCATGAAAAGAGTATTAGTAACAAAATAAATTTTATAATTTAAATTTTATAATTAAAAGTCATCTAATAACTAAGGCATGGAATTATAGCTGAAAAGAATTCACCGAAAAAATTTAACAACATATTTGAGCAGTCTGGAGAAATAATTAGGGAACTTAAAGATATATCACTAAAATCTGATCAAAAGAAAAGAAGTGAATGGGGCTGGTGACATGGCTCAGCAGTTCAGAGCTCTTCCAGAGGTCCTGAGTTCAAATGTCAGCAAATACATGGTGGCTCACAACCATCTATAATGGGATATGATGCCTTCTTCTGGTGTGTCTGCTGACAGTTACATCATACTCATATATATATATAATAAATAAATAAATGTTAAAAAGGAGAAGGAGGGGGAGGAGGAGGAGGAAGAAGAAGAAGAAGGATGTGGAGGAGGAGAAGAAGTGAATGAAGGTGAAAAGGCAGAGCTCCAAGGGACAACACATACATCAACACACATAAAGTAATTTATTTGAGTAAATAATTGCCAATTTCCTCAAATCTAACATGTCATAAATTTCACACACAAGCAGATGGAGCCTTCATTTCTATGTAAAGCATAATATAATCAAACATCAGAAATAAAAGAAAGAAATAATCCAGAAAGGAGAAAAAACAAGTAATTTGTCACAATAAGGGCTATATGATACTAAGAACTAAGATAGAATGTATCATTTTATTTTAAGGCCAGAGTGCAAATTTTCCATAGAGACCTATACTAAATGTAAGAACAAACACAGAATACAAAGAAAAGATGGGGAAAGTACACTTCAGCTAACACAAACACAAAAGAAGCCGGAGGAATGTTTCTCTCATACATAACAGAAATCAGAATGAAGAAAAGGATTTTCCTGGTTTCAAGAAAGAGTAAAGTTATTTATATAATAACAGTAGGATCAATTCTTCACAAAGATTTAAGAATCCCTGTTATCTGTCTTGAACAACATGAGTAAAAGTATTTGATGGTTGGACAGTGAAGGTCCAAGCTCAGATTCCCAGCACTCAGAGAATAATGGTGAGGACTGGGGTAGTGACATCAATCTACAATGCCAGCACTAATATGCATAGGCAGGTCCTGGCTGGTCAGAAAGTGAAGACAGCAAGGCACAAATGCAGCAAGAGATCCCATTTCAAAAGAACAACTTACAAAGTGACAGAGGATGACACCCAGGGTCAAACTATTTCCTCAAAAATGCTCATACAAAACACACATACACACATGCACATGCACACACAACAACACAGAGAGAGAGAGAGAGAGAGAGAGAGAGAGAGAGAGAGAGAGAGAGA